>NW_014569684.1:398718-425790 GCF_001313835.1 Polistes canadensis | reverse complement strand
TATTTCATTCACGGTGAAGGCCGGAATCACTGCAGCCGTTTAGGCCCTTTTTTTATAGTGAGTTGGGAGATAGTAAATAACTCGTTGAAAATTACCTTTTTTCATTTGAAAATTTTAGTGAACATTCGTTAATTATGTATAAATATATCCTATAAATTTTAAAATATTTCATACAGTAGTTTTCTTTAAAAAAAATTTCTAAAAATCACTTTTTTCTTAGGCGGTCACACCAGGTGTGCCCCTTAACTTGAAAAATCGTGAATAGAGTTAAACGAGAGACACCTTGTATATTATTATATTCGAAATAGAATGAAATAAAATATTGAACTTATTTCATATTTTCCTGACGTCTATGTATCCAACGAAAGAGGCGCGAAAGCGACAATCGAGAAAGTTTCAAGCTGAGCCACCCCACGGCCAGAGTCAAATATTGGACTTTCCCTCAGCGTACGTGTCTACACCACACGAACGTGTGTATGCTGAAAATGGCACAAAGCGCGAATTATTGAATTTCGTATTGTTTACACCTCCACCTTCCGCAGACATGATTTAATCGTCGTCTGTCACGCTGTGGAAAATTGGAAGTCGGTCGGTATTCAAGAGAGAGAGAGAGAGAGAAAGATACACTACCGAAACATGATTTTATTACAAACTATTCGAGATATTTTTCTATAAGTGTTATGTAACGATTGTGTCACATCTTACACGTGTGTACTTATTTTCGGGTTTTTTTTTTTAAGCAAAATTAATTGCATTTGTTTGCAAAGCTTTTCTTCTTCTTCTTCTTCTTCTTTCCTATCTTAAATCTTTATATCCTGTAGATTTATTTATTTAACATTTATCTATAACAAACGGTTGTGATAATAACGTTATAGGTTCAGTAGATACATACATATGTAAAAGTATGCAGTTAAGTTATTATACAGGATGGAAGTATGTGCGTTGACTCGTTGCGAACTTCAAGTTCGCGAGAAACTTAATCCAGCTTGAATTTCATTCTCCCATACATCCTCCTATCATTTCCTCGACCCCTCTTCTCCTTTTTCCAACCCCAATCTTCCACCTCTTCACCTGCTTACCACCAAGCATTATATTATATATATATATTTTACTGCTGAAAAGTCATAAGAATCCGTAATGTAGTTCGCTATAAAAATTTCAGATTTAATCTTCATACCCCACTAGCTCGAATGATTTGAAATACCATAAAAAGGTTAATGTTATTATTAATATTAATTAATATGTTATGTATTTGTTTTGGTAAATCCGGAATTATGAATTATATATTATATTATATTATACGAAGTGTTATGAACAGAGTATGTAATGAACAGATAATGTATTCTTCTCAACATTGCTTAGATAATAATTTGATATTCTATAGGATACCAAAGTATTATGTAGAATACCTAGGAAAAGTCCGTAACAATTCTTATGTTTCCTACATTGCCCAAAAACAAGCCCTGCCATTGCGAATGTTAAAGTTCAACTGGTTAAAGGGACGCCAGTTTCGTTACGTTGGAACAATCGTATTCGTGACGCAAAGAAAGAAAGAAAGAAATAAAGAAGGAAAAAAGTAAAAAAGAAAAGAAATGAAATGAAATGAAAAGGAAAGAAAAGAAAATGCTTAGAGTAGAGAAAGAAGGGAAAATGCAGGCAATTTCTGAATTGCTTCTACAAATCAGAGCAGATTCAACGTAATGCGTTTCTCAAAGAAACCGACCTTCGTTCGTTTCCCCTTTCTTTCTTTTTTTTATATTCTCTCTCTTTAACATTTTCTTCACCGCGTTACCGTCGTACCCCCCTTCATCCCTTCGTCCCTTCGTCGTCGTCGTCGTCGTCATTTCTCTTTCCCTTATACGCTGCTCGCTCGTTTTGCATCTCTTCGATATATCTTTCTCTCATTTTTTCCTTTTCTTTTCTTTTTCTCGTAGCGTGCAATCTCATCGTTGGCGGTGAAAAACTTCAAGGGGAGAGAAAAAGAGAGAGAGAGAGAGAGAGAGAGAGAGAGAGAGAGAGAGAGAGAGAGAGAGAGAGAGAGAGAGAGAGAAGAGAAAGAGAGAGAGAGAGAGAGAGAGAGAGAGAGAGAGAGAGAGAGAGAGAGTGAGTAAGGAAAATAAAGGAAAAAGAATCTTTTGAGAAATATACCTTCCACCGTCTTAAGATTATATTCGTTTCATGTTAACGTATGTACATCCCCATAAGATACGTATCCGCGTATTACTATGTAAATACTTTACATACGTATTTGTATATGTTAGTATATACGAGTTTTTCCCTTTTAGAAAAATGATGAGAAAAGTGGAAACTACACTATGCTATTTCTCCATAAAAAAAATAAAACAAAACAAAACAAAAGATAAACGAGAAAAATACATCTCGGTAAAATTACATTAAGTATTGTAATTAGGATTCATTAATATCTTATCCTTCTGATGGGAACAAGAAATATTACTGATCTTTTTTTTAAATCGGCTTGAAAAATTGCTGATAGATAAAACGAATATATGTGTGCGTGTGTGTGTATTTCAAAGAAAATATACGACCAAAAATATAAAACGAACGAATCGATCAAACTAATCAAGATTATACTTCCCCCCCCCCCCTAGAGACCTAATAGATATGCTTACCACAAAAAAAAGAAAAATAAGAATAATTTATTGTTAATTGAAAAAAGACAAAAACAATGAGAGATAAAAATAGTTGTGTGCAAGAGAGAGAGAAAGAGAGAGAAAGCACCTGCCGCAGAAGAGTGAAGAGGTAAAGTGGATGGGTTGAGAATGGGGTTGGGGGGTTTTAGGAACGATATGAATTTCTGGAAAGGTTTGCTTAAGCAAATTGCGAAATGCAGTCTGCGTATAAGAAAGGCACCCCCTACTACTCCCTTCCCTTCTCCCTTTTTCGTTGGTTGGTTCGTTCGGAGGGAAGCAATAGGGGACCTTGAGAGAAAGGGAAAAGGGAAATCCCAAATTGCATGGCTCGTAGGAGACAGTTTCCTCTAGGTAGATGGTTAAAATAATATTTAGAAAAAAAAACGGGGGAGGGGAGAAGAGAAAGATGACGAGATGAACAAAATTAATCGTAGAGTTTCAACATTTAGATCGTTTCAAGGATTTTCATTACGTCAAAAGTTATGAAACTTAATCGAACGTTATAGTTGGATCGATTTTTTCGATTATAATTTTGTTTTTTTATATATAAACTTTTTTTCTAAATTAAATTTATTATTATTTTCTTAAATTAACATCTAGATAAAACCACACACACACGTACTATTGATATTTTAATTATTTAAATAACCACTTTTGTGACTGGGTTCTTGCAATTTCAATTTAAAATTCCAACTTGTACGTAACATTTTCTTTCCGTAATGATAATATCATGACTTTTGTAGCTATAACTAAAGAATCAATTTTATGAACTTAATATAAATATATATATTCGTAAGAAATATATTTGTTGCTATTACCATTTTTACTTCACTAAATACTTTTTTTTAAAGACCCGATCATTTTGATTAGGTTTTGATAGAAATAGATATAATAAAATAGCTGATAAATCTATTGTTAAATTTTATAGTAACATATTACAAATGCATTAATTATTATTATTATTATTATTATTATTATTATTATTATTACTAATAGTATCTTTTAAAATAAGACAATTGCATAGTCGTGAAAACAGATAGCCCTTACGATTCACTGATTGTGAATCACGAGAATACCCTCGAGAAGTGTGTCTAACTTATTGCTGAGTCAACCATGCATTCTGATGTTTTGTCCTCGAGAAAAAAATGAAAGAAAGAGAGAAAGGGAAAAAGAGAGAGAGAGATAGGGGAGGGGGGGAGTAAAGGATACCCCAAGTTGTATGTATATACCTTTTTCGCATGAAGAAGGGAATGTACACCCTACACTAATTGTTTCGTCGAGACGCGAAAGAAAATAAGAGAAGGAAGGGAGGGAGGGGGAACGAGGAGGGGGAAGAGAGAGAGAGAGAGAGAGAGAGAATAATGACCCGCGAAACAATGCTTTCGTGCGGCTCAGAATTAATAATTTCTGGACCGTAAAAGGTAGAAAGAAAAAAAAGAAGAGAAGAGAAAAGAAAAGAAAAGAAAAGGGAAAGGTCGAGCTAAGGAAGGGATGGGGGGTTTAAAGAAGCCTCCAAGAAAGTTAGCATTTCGTAACGAGAGAAAGAAGAGAGTTTCGAGACAAGAAAGTGAGAGGAGAGAGGAGGGTGGGTGATGGGGGTGGTGATGGTGGTAGAGGCAAAAGCTAAACAAATCCTCGAGAACGTAAATTTACGAGTTAGGAGGAAAGGGAAACTTCCTCCTCCTCCTCAGTCTTCTTCTTCTTCTTCTTCTTCTTCTTCTCCTCGTGAAAAAAAAGTCTTTTCTATCTCGTAACAAGGTGAACAATCGCGATAAAAAATAAGAAAAAAATAAGAAAAAGAAAAAGAAAAAAAAGAAAATGAGAGAGAAGATACAATATGCTTTCTTAACTTTCACGAAGAGAAAAACTTGGAAACGCCTTGTTCGTCGTTACCCTTATATCATTATTTATAGTCCAGATATTATTATATCATTCTTCGTTTTTTTTTATTTCTTTTCATAAAATATCATTTTTTCTTGCAAAGTGGATGATCACAATTTGCGCGTACACATTCTGTAGACATTTATTCATAAACACATGAGTAGACATTACTGAACAAGTCCCAATAAATGTACGAAACGTTCAACAACAGTATCAAAACGTAACATTCCGATTTCTTTTTTACCTTATTCAACACTTCCCTCTGATAAATTTATTAATCATTTTATTTTTCGAGACGTGTTAAACAACAACAACAACAACAACTAATTGACTTATAATTATTAACATTTGTCGAACACAATTTTCTATGTTATTAAACGCATATTATGAAGGGGTTTAAAAATTCGTATCGTTGTAAGCTCGAATGAATATCAATGTTTATTAACGTGTAGTTCAATAATTACCATTGCTGCTTCATGCGAAATGATACTCGACGGGAAAATATGTTTTATGTTATTCACCGATGCTTCTATGCACTCGACGACTTCTCTCTCTCTCTTTCTCTCTCTCTTTCTCTCTCTCTCTCTCTCTCTCTCTCTTTTTATCTTTTCTTTTCTGACTGTATGCAAGTCAGGGGTTCGGAACACGCGACATACATATTTCGTTGCTTTTGGTTTGAATTCGAGCCGAAACACGAGAACGAGGCCGTGCTCTCGTAGCGTTTTCTCGGACACAATCGCGCGTATATGAAGTATACGAGAGCAAATGAGTGTAAAAGAGTGTGAGTGTGTGTTTGTGTGTGAGAGAGAGAGAGAGACAGAGAATGTATTTCTACGTCTACTTTTCTCGTGGTTCCCTCGTAGCACGTAACGTTACGTGATCTATGTATGTACCGTGACACACGACTTTCGAATGAACGGGTGAGGTCTTCCCCCTTCTTCCCCCCATAGAAGTACCTCCCCGTCACTCCCTTATTCGGTGAGTACGCGCTCGACATTAGTAATAATTACGAGTGACGGTAATGTCATTAAAGTGGCCTACGTCAAGAGGTTGTGGCATCGTTAATTACATTAACTACATTCGCTACACTTCATTCGACTTTTCTCTCTTTTCCTAATTTTTGTTTATGAAAGAAGTATGGAAGAACAACGTTATAAATATATATTTGCATTATTTTTTTTTAATATTTGAATAATTAATCGTGTTAGAGATGTATTTCGTTTTATATAAAATACTAATAATATATTATGTATAATAATACACTATAAATATGCATATATATTTATAAGCATATAAACTATAATATGTAAATTACTAATAATATATATCACTCATCACACACTCGAGCACATATGTATATCCTTTGTATATTAACAATACAAGCACTCATATACGAGAAATAAATTTTACTTACATTGTTATAATATCGTTGTTACATGTCTCGGAGCTCGAATAAGACTAATAGTAAATAAAAAAACAGCTATGCAATATACTCGATCGATACCAAATGTAAACGTAGATCTATGATATATGTTTACAAATTCGACGAAGAGATCTTTGACAGAAGAATAAAAACGACAATATTGAAGAGTGACGTATTTAAGTATGAAAAAAACATTCGACGATTGAGAAAACGTTCTTTCGATTAGCTTAACCTTCTGAATCGTTGTTCTTCTATGCTTCTGACCAGACGTGTTTCTATCGTATGCATTATCTATTTTTCTATCTCATTTGCATACATTAAATACAATATTTTATATTCTCCTTTTAAACGATGCTTTTTTTAATATCGTATATATCATATTTAATATTATATATAACAAATTATAGGTATTCGTGAAATAACTAGCTATAACTGATTTATGTAGTAAGGGGATAAAAAAAAGCAAGCTATTCTCGTTCGTTTTGAAAGAATATAAATCGATTCGCGATATCTTATAACAAATAACTGCGACGACGTTTGTTTGACGTAAAAGCACAATTTATAGTTATCGTTTAATTTGAAAAATACCCGGGACGAAACGTGTTATCGTTAAAAACGGCATAGCGATATGAAAAATGGAACGCGTTAAGTAGGACATGCTTTATGTTTTCGCGATCAAATTCTACGATTATTTTCTTATCGTTCGGCATTAATTGTAAAACACAAATTACAATAAATTATATTATCGCAATAATTAACGAATACGTCAGACGTCGAAAAATAATGTGAAAATCCTAAAGAGATAGATGCCACTGCAATAGAATTCTTTTAGGTTAGTCCAACATGGCCGAACATGCAATTAAATGATAAAAGAAGTCAAGTTAACTCTAATTTCACAAAATTTTAAATCACAAGGCTGTAAACAGACTTAAAAATTGCAATCGTAAGGCAACGAGAAAAGCACCAACCAACACGGTCCGAATTGTACGAGCATTGATTCGGTGAAGTTGAATCCGTGGGCATTGCAATGGTTCCTGGCAGCGTGTTAATACGCCGCCATTGCGAAATAGCAGAAACGGTCTTTGGCCACTGAAAATCGCAATACCGGTTCATGAACGATTCAGTATAGTGCAGAGAGAATGAGAGAGAGGGGTTACTACGAGGCCTCGACTATTCCGAATATTACTGCTTTCCAGCTGCTGGCAAGCCTCTCTAGATTACTACGGTGCTTTTAGGTTAGTTCAACATGGCCGAACATGCAACTACAATATGTTATCGTTTTCCTAACGTTGAATTAATGTTCCATACAATCTTCCAAATGTCTTGCGTCTTTTGTTCCATTAATAATTCTCATGGTTTTAACGATTACGTCGAGCATCAAAAACATTTTCTCGAACGAATAATAATTTACCAAAGAAGACACAGCGTACGAAAATGTAATGTTAAAAAAAAAGGAATAAAGTATTATATTATCTCGGTCTCGAAGAGAGTGAAAAAGATAAATAGAAAGATAAAGAAAGGCAAAGTAAAGGAATAACTATAGTCGATAGTTCATCCCTCTTCGCTATTCTTCACCCTTCCCTTTTTTTTTCGCTTCTTATATTCGTTCGAGAAAAGGAATATCGTCGCGGAAAAGAAAAATGCCTTTATGAGAGCGACTCGTCGGCCATTAAATCAGCGAAACTCAAAGGAAGCACTCTCCTCTATCTCTTCTCCTCTTTTCCCCTTCATCCCCCCTTCATCCCACCCCCATCGCGGTGAAGACCGGAAGAAAGGAAAGTTCCGTAGCTAATGACGCGGTACTTTTAAAACGACTGTACTTCGTTCTTCTTTTCTTTTCTTCTTTTTTTTTTCTTCTTCTTCTTCTCTTTTTCTTGCACCCGGAGGTTGGAAGACAACGACGAAACTGGTTCGCTGGTAACGACGAGCTACGTTACCAGCGAGGAAAGTAAAATTAATCGCGCGAGTGTCTTTGGCCATCACCGTACGAATATATTTCTTTTCGAGTAAAAGTATGACCCCCGCCCGCCGGTGGGGAAGTTTTTCGTCGGATTAACTCGAGTGTCGATAAATCGAAGGGGTGGGGTGGGGGAAACGCGGGCCCGTTTCGAACTTGCCACAGGTGATGTACTTTTTTCTATATTTCTCGGCGTAGATAAATCTTCTTTACTTTAGTTTTACCATCGAATTTTTACACGATGATATAATACTAATGTTAAGAAAACTAATACCACCGCGTTAGCTGAGCATCATTTTAAAACAGGAGATAATTTTAAATTTGACGCAGCAACGATTTTTGATTTAGAAGACAATTACAGAAACATTAGTGAAATGTACCACATAACGAACAATAATACAGTTAATTTTAGAACAGACACAAATAATTTAAACAACATCTATAACGAAATTTTTTAATTTAATTATAATAAATAGAACATGGGAATAGAGGGCACCTTAACAGTGAGGATATCTAGACTAATAAACACTAGTCTAAATTGAAACAGTTTTGTTGAGTGTTCAAATATAACAGATCAAGAGATAACGAAATTTAGGTGTATAGTGTTTTGAATATTACAAAAATGTATACTTGCTTAAATAAAAAAGACGCGGAACTTTAGAGATTAAGGTAACACCTAATATTTTATAATCTATGGGTCTCATGTATTTCACAATATAAAAATAACAAAAAAATAAAATTTCCAATTGCTGAAGAAGTCCCAATAAAGGGACGAAACGTCCAATTAATCAAAACGAAGTTCTAGTCGTTTTAAATATCCAAATTCCCTATGATACCTATTTATTAATAATAATAATAATAATAATAATAATAGATGGCACGGCTATAGAGAAAAATTGTATCATTAGTATTTGCGTGTTATATTTTTCTGCGTGAAAAAAAAAAGAAAAAAGAAAAGATCATTTGGAATGAATGAATTTCACATTATCATCGTCATTAAAATATATAAATAAATAATAATAAATACCTGAAAATCGAATTCCTCAAATTCACGTTGAGCATCGATGTCTGCCTGACGCGATTCGGTGACAGGACAAGTTGCCGATGATATCCTAGAATCTGGTAGTTCGCTGTAATCAGGTGTGACCGGTGTAACGCTTCTATCGTAACGAAGTTCGTCGTTTAAAATAGCCGCCGACGAGGCGGTGGACGGTGCTTGTGCTTGATTTACGTAATAAAGACATAGAAGAAGGGATAATACGACAACGCACAGGACGAAAACACGTCCCGAACCTCGACGCAAGATTTTATACATTTTGTCGAATTTTCTTTCCTCCCCTTCCTCTTCTTTTTTTTCTTTTTCTTCTTCTTCTTCTTCTTCTTCCCCTTCCCCTTCCACTCCTCCACCCTCTCCTCCACCTTCTTCTTCTTTTTTTTCTTCCACTTTTTTTCCCTCCTTTCGTTTCACTTTGAAATTCACCATTTGCCGTAGATTAGCGTGAACCTCGACCCCTCGACTACTACTCTCTTTACGTCGTCCTTCGACTTCATGGGATACACCTTCCGTGTAAACGCACCAATCTAAAATAATGAGATTTATTTAATCAGTCTATGTTATCTATCACAAACATCGCCTATATTATTTATATATCTAACTTCTTTTATTTTTATTTTTACCTGACCCCTATTTTATAAATTTTCTATTAATTAGAATTTATCAAAAAAAAAATTAAAAATCAAATCAAATGAAATCTCGTTAATATCAAATATAATCAATATATTAATATTAAATATCAAATTGACTGACTCATTTCTACGTTATCTTATGTAACGTTTCCTAATCCTGTATATTATACTCATTCTTCATTTACGTATTACATACATCAGGTAATTAATATCATGCGAATTACCTAGGATTCGTCCTTGTTATACAAGCTTAGTCATAATTAATCACGAGTTCATAAACTTTTGAAACTTTTCACAATGTTATAACCGATGAACGCTCATTTCCTTCTAACTATATTCAACGTCGCTTTGTCTTCAATCCACCAGATATATACATATACATATACACACATATATATATATATATATATATATATATATATATGTAACACACGTTCGATCACAAGCATAAAACATGCATAGTCGTGACTGTCACTGCGATAATTAGTATAATGTTCGTTGTTTTGTCGACTATAAACTTCCTACAACGTATATTCTTCTATCTATCGACCGTCAAAAAGTGACACGCGTATAAAAATGATTTTAGTTTAAAAAAAAGGGAAGAGGAAGAGTTATATGTAATACATATATATATATACATATATATATATATATCTATATATAAACACATGTTAAAGTTTTTTCTACTTGACTTTTTTACGGTCTACTTATGTTCCCGACGATAACCTTCAGAGATAGGCACAATTCGATCGTTCGTTTCAGTGTTCATTCACGAAAGCCTGATTCTATCTTTCTATTTCTTCTAACAAGTATACGTTACATGCATCTTATGTATGTACAGTGTGGGTGTGTGTATGTGTATGTGTGTGAAGGAGGGAAGATCAATTGTTCGTAAATTTCTATGTCATTCTCTCTTCACAAGTGTTTTACCTCTAAAGGTTGCTGAGATATAATAAGAGAAAGAGAGAGAGAGAGAGAGAGAGAGACGACAAGGTCGTGCCAACAGACGACCTTCTTTCTTTTATCCCTCCATCCACCCCCCTTTACCCCTTCTTCTTCTTCTTCTTCTTATTTTACTCAAGTTTTTATCTATTTCTTTCTTTCTCTCGTATGTTTTGCAAGTTTTTCTGTCACGAACTAGTACTACTTGGTGGTGCTCGGTGCTTTTCCAAGAATTTAAGTGGGTCGCGAGCAGGCGCGTTCACATTCGTGGCTTCGATCCACCAACTTTGACCTTTTACTCGTTTCTTCTCTCTCTCTCTCTCTCTCTCTCTCTCTCTCTCTCTCTCTTTCTCTCTTTCTTCTTTTTTTTATTCCATTAAACTCGAGAAACTCCTCGTGATGTTATTACGCTCAAGTTCACGAGAATTAGATATGTATGTATATAGAATATACTTACGAATCTGTAGTAATAATATTTGTTACGATTCGCGATTGAGTTTAAAATTACTTGAAATCATTTATTTTTATAAACGAGAGAGATGATTGTATTATATATTATTAACACTTTCGTGATCGGTTCTCATTTTTCAAGCTACTTAAAATCATTTCAAAATTCATTTATATTTATTAATTTTATCGTTTTTCGACGTTTAATTTCTGTAGAAAGTTTTGAACGATCAATATGATTATAAGAATTATACGATCAAATAAAAAGAAATGGAAAAATTACATTTTTTGATCACGATAAACTCTGCTCTCCAATATGTTGTATGTTCGAAATCGGTTCTCATTTTTCAGGCTACTTAAAATCATTTCAAAATTCATTTATATTTATTAATTTTATCATTTTTCGACGTTTAATTTCACTAGAAAGTTTCGAACGATCAATGTGATTATAATAATTATATGTTCAAATAAAAAGAAATGAAAAAATTAGATTTTTTGATCACGATAAACTCTGTTAAAGTCCAATATGTTGATGTTGTGTTCGTTATACGACCAGGAGAAGGGATTGTTTGATAGAGGTAAAGAGGAATGGTGGGGAATATAGAACACAACATCGACTATGAATTATGAACGGGTACAGTGTGTGCAGCTTGATTAAACGTCCGCGAAAATTATGACTGACCGTTTTGACGTGAAGTCGGTGAACATCAAACGCTTAATCGATATCCCTATATTCTCTCTCTCTCTCTTTCTCTCTCGCCATTTCATGATAATAACACAGAGACAAAATGTAATCCGCGAACACTGGCACAACTGTTCGCAACTGAACTTTGCGATTTGATTCAACAAGCGTGAGAGTATTCTTTTCGAATTAGTTATCAAACACGAGAAAAAAAAAAAGAACAAGATATATTTAATATGAAAACTAGGTAGGGATAGGGATAGGAGACGGGGGTGTTCTGTATGCAAATACGTGCATCTAAAAGTTACGATGTAAAAAAGTTATCCTGTAATATGAAAGAGCGTACGGTTTTTTCCTTTGTTTTAAAATAAGAAAAAAAAAAGAGAAGAAAAAAATTTACTTTTCTTATTTATTTTTCCTCTCACAAGAAAAAGGGGAGAAGAAAATGACGTTGTTATATAGCTGGTAGTTTTCACTTAGCCCCGGTCTTTATAACTTGGCGATGTATCACGTCGGTTTTCGTATAATATCACATTAATTACCGGTCGCTTTGTATTTGGAATCTCCGAGACAACAGCATCGCTTTTACATCTCTTGTAATACTACTACTCCCATTATATTTTCCCCACTTTCGAGAATGAAACGAGAAATAATATATTATAACGGTTACGAGGGAAAAATAAATTTCCTATATACTCCTACTAAAACGAATTGCACGGTTTTGTTTTTCTTCTTCTTCTTCTTTTTTAAAAAGAATATTCTAATAGAATTTTTCTTTCGTTATTGAATCGACAAATAATATATTAATAATACATAGTAACTATATAATAGTTATACATTTAATATATCGGTAGGTTTAATGTTTAATACTTTGGAATTCGTATAAGAAAAATTTCTCTATATGAATACAAAAAAATGAAATATGCGAAACATCACGAGTGTTTCAACACAATAGACAACACAAATTACGTATCAATAAAAAAAAAAAAGAAGAAAAAAAGGAAGAATGAATGAAAGAGAGAGAGAGAGAGAGAAAAAAAAGAAAAGCAGAAACAAAAATGCGTTGATATATTCACCTGATGAATCGTTCCTTTCACAGTAAATCGATTCGGTTTGTTGCACGAGCGAATGAGTGAGTTTCATCCCTCGGATGAAATCGATTTTTGACGTGGAATTATCCCTCTTTTATCAAGTATTACGAAGAAAAGGGAAGGAAGTTGAATATGATGAAGAGATGAGAGGAGAAAGAGAACAAAGTGAACAAACTAGCAAGAAAAAGCCCAGCAAAACGTCGATGGATGTTCGTTCGTTAGTTCGCGTCAGGGTTGTGGGATGGCAAGCAACGATTCAGCAAACTAGTAGTAGCTACTAGGTTGCTGGACCCTTCTGGTGTTCTTCACGCAAGCCCTTTTGTTCAACGAGAACGATGGTGACGATGGTGACGACGGTGTGACTATGACGATGACGATGAAAGACGGTTGAATCGAGGGTTCTTATAATAAGGGACTCATTCGATATAAGAGTTAGGTTCGTCCTCTCTCGATAAAGATGGAAGAGGGAATTATCAATGGAGGGAGAGGTAAGGGTGGGGGGATTAACCCTTTGACTGCTGTGGACGCATATATGCGGTTTGATAATATTAATATAAAATAATGTAATGTTACTTTTGAAAATTGATTATTGTTTTGAATAATTAGTTGTTTCTCTCGTCCAAAAAGAAAATTCTTAATAAAAAGGTATCTTAGGAAATTTGGACATCAAAAGAAATAGAACTTATTTTTGATAAGTTGGACGTTTCGTTCCTTTATTGGGATTTATTCAGCAACTGGAAATTTTATTTTATTGTTATTTTTACATTACGTAATATATAAATATATATTATTTTTCCAACTTATCAAAAATAAGTTCTATTTCTTTTGATGTCCAAATTCCCTAAGATACCTATTTATTAAGAATTTTTTTGAATAATTGTCACATAAAAAAATTATATATAAGAAATCAAATACTTTCATTATTAAATATATAATTGATTATTAGATGTGATTAAAATAAAATGAATCAACGAAACAAACGTATTAGTAATAAACTATTCCGTATCTGTAAAATACTTTAGTTAAAAGTATTCAGTACTCAAAGGGTTAAAAGAGGATGACGTACTTCTACGACGTTTTTTTCTAAGATGGATCAGACATTTAAACGAATTCATTCCCCCATTTATTTTTCTTTCGTTTTTTTTTTTATTTTTTTTACATTGCGTTTTATTTCTTTAAATTTCCTCGTTAATCGCACTACGAGTGTACCTACAAGAGAGAGATTATTTATTTGATTAAAATTGTTTGTTAATCGTTAAACGTAATGAAAAGTTTGTACACCGAGTATATATATAATTTATTATAAATGTATATATGTATTATATTGAAACTTTTCAAACACGAGTTAAACTTTCTTTCTGTTCGAAACTATTGCGTAAAGCAAAGTTTTATGAATTTATATTCGCGTAATGGAGAATTACTAGATATTTTAATTAGATTATTATTAAAGCGATATTAATTTGATATATACAAAATATATATATATTATAATTGAACTTTTGAATATTTTCAACAACAAAAAAAAAACACGAACAAATTTATAACGATAGATTAATAATCGCGACGTGTTACAACAAGTTATTGGATGTAATATACGAATTTTTTCGCTATCCTGAATTTATAATTACACCATTTTCATGATTACGAAATATATTTGGAAAAGCGTTTAATCTATTATTATTATTATTATTATTAGTTAATACGAATGCATTTGATTTTATTCTAATTTACGCTTGACAATTCAAATTGCATTCCTCTCCCCCCTCCACACTGCTAAGCTTTCTCATCGAAATTAGCCGAGAGAAATAAATTCACACGTTTAGCTAGGTAAGCGAATGTTTGCATCTGATAACGGCGATTCCCTCGATTAACCTCGAATTAAACGATCGTTCGTTAGGTTACTGTTTGTTGAAATCTATATTTCGCGAAAGCCCAGGCACGCCATTGTTTGAACTTTATAATTATCTCGCTGATAATGGGAGAATATAATCGTTACACTTCGTTCCTGAACATTATTTTGTAAACTTTCAAGTCTATATATATATATATAAATGAAAATGTATAAGTAAACGTATCCTACGAGTACATGTACGTGTATATTAATCAATGAAAAAGTAACGATATGCAGCAATGACAATAAATGATTTTCATTTACGAATATCCTGATCCTCACGATGAACAAATTTATCGGTGCAATTAAATATAATACATCGATTTTAATTGAAAACACGAATATATCTCCTGTGTTTTATTTAATAACTATTCCAAGCGTTTCGAATATTAAAAATAAAAGAATAACAATACTGTACGATATGAGACAATTATTTGTAATAATCAGTATCATAATTATATCATTTCTATAAATTACAATTGTATATAAATTGGACAACAACAGCAACAAAAAAAACAAAGTATCATCGAACGATGATAATTAAGGATGATAAAAATATGATTCGTAGCAATTAAAAACAAACATAAAAAAAATATTCTTTCGAACGATCCTTTTCTTATCCCTAGATTGCTTTTAAAAAGATAAGAGAAGAAAGAACCGATACTTTTGAAGGGGGGAGGGGTGGTTTTACGAAACGGTAATAGCGATAGGCGAGAAGGGAAAGTTGGTTGAAGGGTGCGAGAAGAGAGAGAGAGAGGGGGGGAGGGGTGGGTCTGTGAAACGCGAGTCGGAGAGACAAAAAGAAGAGGTATTAAAAAAGAAAAAAAGAAAATTATTCGCGAGAAAGGACGAGAGGAATATATCTCGCGTACAGGGATGATGGGATGAGACACGACCGGTGAAACGAGAAAAAGGGAAAAAGGGAAAGAGAAAGAGAAAAGGGGTGGCCCTTTTCCGGACGGAAACGCCGTAGAAACTTTGAACGAAAGCTCGTACGTGCCAGTTGAGTTGGTGTAAACCCGATTTTCCAGTAGGCGTCGGAGAGTTTTTAAAGAGCTTAGAGCTCGTTTTTAGTCTCTAAGAGGAAAAAAGGGAAACAGATAATAAAAAAAAAAAAAAAAGGAAACAATAAAAAACAGAAAGAGAAAAGGAGATACATATAGAACGGATCGAAGTGTAGAAGAGTAGCTACTCGACGTTTTTATTTTGTCTTACTTACTCTTTTTACTTACTCTCTCTCTTTCGTTCACCCTTTCTTCCAATTTCTTTTTTTATTTTTTTTTATTATTATTTGTCTTCTCTTTTGTCACACGTTAAAAAAAAAAAAAACGATTTTAAATCGCCGTTGCTCTTCTTATTTCGTACATTATTTTCGCCATAAGCACAAAATTTTTCCATTCGCTTTCTTTCTCTTTTTTTTTTTTATATATACATTCCCAACTCGTCGTGTTTGAAATTACGGCAGGCGTGAGACACGTTGTCCGTTCTCTTTTTATATTATTTTTTTTCCTTTTTTTAAAAGGCTTCTCTTCCGTCGTTTCGATATTCTCGCTGGTTTGACTCGACAGAGAGAAAAAAAAAAGAAAATTATATATATAACAAATATTTGATATAAATTATATTATATTATAAGCTCTCGCGTAGCGTCTCTCGAAAAGAATTCGATAATTTATAAAAAAAAAAAAAAAAGTATATTTCAATTGTTCCCCAATTTTAAATGATATATTTAATTTAATTATTGAATTTATTATTTTATAATAAAATATCGATGTTGCGCGAATTATAAAATGAATTAGTGAATTTTCGTTTGGAAATATTTTTCTGAAATCACGATAAACTACGGAGATATTATTTTCTAATTATTTTATATCCCGAGTCACCCTACACACACATACATATATATATATATATATATATATATAATTTTGTCAAAGCTTATATATGTATATGGGTACGTTGAAAAAAAAATAAAAAAAAAATAAAAGAAAAAACACAAAAATCGATTTGTTTGAATTTTAATTCCTATTGATGAAATAGCGGTCGCTCTTGTAAATAAAAAAAATATTTTTACGTATTACCTATACATATACATGGGAATAAAAACGTATTGAGATAAAAATTCGACGACCACCACCAAAATCGCGGATACGGAATATTGTTTTTCGTTTTATTGGGAATATTCGGTCTCGTGCATATATCGTGCGCGAGATAGATAGAGAAAAGGGGGAGGGAGGGAGAGGGAGGGGGAGGGTCAAACTGAACAAACTCCGAATAGGCATTTTAGCGCTCTTTCGTTATAAACTCACAAATTAATTTCTCGTGCGTATATGTGTACGCGTGTTTTTTTACCTATAAAAAATATTTCCCTCGTTCACAGATCTTTCTTTCGATATTTTTATCCTTCTTGATGAAATCAATCGATAAAACTAATTTAGAAATTGCATGAACTCTTAGCAAATATTGGAAATTAACTTATATATATATATATATAAATGAACGCGTTAATAATTCTAAAGTTTAATGAAATAAAAAAAGAAAGTACCTGTAGCATAATAATGCGTCCGATATTACGATGAATCCTAAAGAAGAAATCCGGCAAGAGTATAATACAGAAAGCCTCGATGATGCACAATTTCCTTTTCACCAATGATCGAACATACTTTTAAAAACATTATCTGATAGATCTCAAAGTTTCATCTGTAAATCCTCGTCAATTAATATCCGCCAATAAGTACGTCGTTGATTATTATTTCAAGGTATTTTACACACAAGAAACAAACAACACCCACAGAAATAATAACAAACACGCGCGAAATAATACCAACTCGGTGGTGATGATAGTGGTGGTAGTGGTGTTGGTAGTTGTGTTGGTGGTTGGTTAGTTTTCTCTCTCACAAAATATCGAACGCGGATGAACGATGAAATAATTCTCGTTTGTAATTTGAAAATGATAATGAGAATAAACGATGAAACTAATAATAATAATAATAACGATATTTAACGTGAATACTACTTGCAATTAGAGACAAAATGATGGACGGTGCGAGGGAGAAAATGAACGAGAACGAGAACGAGAACGAGAGTGAGAATGTGATTAAGATATAGCGAGAGAGATAAAGATAGAAAGAGAGAAATAGAGAAAGATAGAAAAAGATAGATAGAAAACGTCGAACCGAACGCTATGGCGAAACACGCCGTACTATTCGCGTCACGACTCAAACGGAATGGTTTTGACACGCCGCCGGCTATATCCGCTTTTCCAGAGAGATGGTGGAGGAGGTGGTGGTGGATGAGGTGGTGGATGAGGTAGAAGAGAGGGAGATAAAGGGGAAGGAGGCAAGGAAAGATTCAAAAGCAGGGCGCATGTGCCGATATAATCCACCGGACAGCGCGCCACCAAGATGTGCACGTCTCCCACGCACGTGGACGACCACGACCACGACCACGACCACGACAATTTATCCCATTGTTTTTTTTATCTAATTACGATTATAAATATTATTCAAAATTATTATACTCAAGTTGAGTGTTCAAATATAACGGATCAAGAGATATAATAACGAAGTTTAGATGTGTAGTGTTTTGAATATTATAAGAATGTATGTCTGTTTAAATAGAAAAGACGCTGAACTTTAGAGATTAATCAATTAGTTGTTTCTCTCGTCCAAAAATAAAATTATTAATAAAAAGGTATCTTAGGGAATTTGGACATCAAAAGAAATAGAATTTAGATTTGATAAGTTGGACGTTTCGTCCCTTTATTGGGACTTATTCAGCATCTGGAAATTTTATTTTATTGTTATTTTTATATTACGAAATACATGAGAGCCATACATTATAAAATATTAGGTGTTACCTTAATCTCTAAAGTTCAGCGTCTTTTTTATTTAACCAGACATACATTTTTTTTTTTATTTATAATATTCAAAACACTATTAGAGATTAAGTTGCTGATGAAGTCCCAATAAAAGGGACGAAATGTTCAATTAATCAAAACGAAGTTCTAGTTATTTTGAATGTCCAAATTCCTTACGATACCTATTTATTAACCCTTTGGGTACATTTGACGTCTGAGAGTCGTCATTCACTTATTTTTCATTCACCATGTCGTTTGGCAGCGATTACTTGAAGACATCTTAATACTACATATGTCACCAATATTTTAGTAATTAATAAATTCTTACGTAAAATGTACTGCTTTTACATACTACTCGAAGCAATCAAAAATTATATCCGTTCCATATGCAAATATTTTCTTAAACAAATCCGTAACCAAAGGGTTAATAATTTTATTTTTGGACGAGAGAAAAAACTAATTGGATTATTCAAAATGAATTTTTATACAATTTATACGGATTTTTGCGCAAAATTTTAAAATAACGTAACGCTCACAAACTTTTCGACCGATTCGATATTATTTATTATTGGTCGTAATGAAGAAATTTGAAGAAGAAAAAATAAAAGGGTAGCAGCATTAATTTCGTAAGTGGGAGGGAACCAATTGATCCATGTAAATATTCTTTCTTTCTCTCTCTCTCTTTGTGATCGGGATCGGTGTTTCAGTGCGAAAGCTCACGAGCTTTCCAATTTCGAGGAACACGAACTCGGTCAGGGAAGCTGTCGTTGGACAGGATCGGCTCAGGTTCGAACTTGATCGAACGGCAATTACCTTGATTGAAAGGCTAACACGAGTGTGTCTCTTGGCTACATTGCGAATCGAGAATCTAGAATTCAAAGAGAGAGAGTCTGTGAGAGAGAGGGAGAGAGAAAGAGTTTCTCTTCGTTATTTGAATACCTCAACGAATTTCGTACACGTTATATTCCCCTTCTAGAATAGTGTCTATTATTATTAGATAAAAATTAAACAAAAACAATTTTGTGGGAATAAAAATGAAATATTTATATTATAGTAGTTATATATTAGTATATATTATATATTATATATTATTATATATTATTATATATTATTTATTATATATATATATATATATATTAGTTATATTTTATTATAATAGTTATATGTTATATTTATATTATAATTACATGTTCGACTCCAAGGTTAATATTGCAATAATAATCGGTGTTCTGGATGAGATCCCACGCAACATGGCGGACGCGTTAACGTATCCGAGAATTATGTCGATAATTTGACTCCTCGTGTTATAATCCTGTGCACTCGTCAATAACTCGTATATTTACGATCGTCGATTTGTACTTGTGGCAATGCTATTCACGCAAATATCCGTTTGATTGCTGCTGTTACTTCTAACTTAATGACACGTAAATGTGTATGCACTTACACACACACACACGAACACACGCATATCGATACGTCTCTCTCTCTCTCTCTCTCTCTTTTTTTCTCCTCCCTCGATTTTTATTTGTCGAGTTTATTTTCTTTTGTCCTTTCTTTTCTTTTCTTTTTTTTTCTTTTCTTTCTCCTGACAATCTTTGATTAGGTTTAACGAGGACGTTGGAAATTATAAGCATTAAGGCCACTTAATCTCCGTTCCGAAGTGAGTCTGAACGTTAATCGACGACCATTCTAATCAACTACACGAGTGTTTACTACTAGCCTAATGTATTTTTTTCTTTTGTCCAATAACTATCCCAACAATGGCTTTTTATTTTGTTCCTTTTCGATGTTTATTAATTTGTTTCTTGTCTGATCAAAAATCTTTTCCAACACCTATGAACTCATCTATCAGCTACACAACAATCCATAAATATGATATTATAATAATGAAAAAAAAAAGTACTTGCGAATAAAAATAAATATTTTACCGTGTGTTAAAGAAATGAGAAAAAAAAGAAAAAAGAAATATTCAAAATACGAATAATCTAACACGAGTTTAGTTATTGTGCATTCTTTATTATCTGCATTACGTATTTGCAATTTTCAATCCATTCGAGTGGAAAAATAATATCGTGTTCGACGAGTGCTTATTTCAAAATTACAAAAGTGTCATAAAATTACGTTATGGGTTTTAGCACGAGTACGAAATTATATAGAAGAAGTAGAAGAAGAAGAAGAAGAAGAGTATCGATAGTCGATAATCGATAAATCGATGGATCTATAGATCGATCGAGACCTTTCTATCATTTTTACGTGATCGTTAATAACGCCTCTCTGTGGATATACCCAGTTGACTCGACAATAAAGCCTATAATTTCCAATCCAACAACCTCCTCCCCTTCCTCTCACTCTCTCTCTCTCTCTCTCTTACTCATCGATATTTGCATCGTATAAATTATATGCCACCGGTTATAGATTAGCCAAGGATACATTGTAATTATAGTGACGGCTAATCGTGCTACTGTATTCACACGACAGATATCTCTCTCTCTCTCTCTCTCTCTCTCTCTCTCTCTCTCTCTCTCTTTCTCTATCTTTTTTTTCTTTTTTAATTCCCTCTGTCTCTTTAATTTTTTTTTATTATTTTTTCTCTCTCTCTCTGTTTTTTTCATTATATAAGTACTCACGAGTTTACAAAATAATATCGTATCTTTTATTGCCATTATCATATATGCCCATCATTCATTTTATCTCCCATTTATTATCATTATTATGATATCTGCTTAACAGCTAGTTATGCGTGGGAATTTGTGTATTTCGTTTGAATGGGGTTTTCGACGTGTTTGCGATAAACATGTTTGAGTTTGTCACCCTTTGGTTCCTGCTAATTACGTTTGTAGAAACATAGAATACAGAGACCCAGAGTGAAAGGATGAATGAGGGGGTGAGGGGTGGTGGATGGTGATAAAACAATGTAATAGAATAATTATAAAAATAGTTAACGATCGTAATGAAACGAGATAAATTTGTGGAAAAAATTGAAAATATAATAATATGTTATATAACGTGTGTAGTAGTATGATACATATTGTCACGTACATATACTACATATATACATGTTTATTTAAACATTGACAGGAATTATCCATTGTTACATAACCAGAATAAATATTCAAAGATATAAGGATAATATAAAGATAATATAAATATATAAATAAAGTAATTAATTAAAATATATTATATAAAAAAAGAGAAGAAAAAAAAATAAAAGAATACATACAAATAAATATAAATAAATAAATAATATATCCATAGAAATTAACAATAAATAAAAGGACTACATGAATATATTTACAAAATGAATAAAAATTTAAATAAAAAATATATAATAATTAGCAATAAAATTGATTAATATTAAAGAGAATATATATAATATATTTTAATACCATAATGAAATATACGTAAAAATATTAATTTTTCTTCTTTATTAACTTATTCATTGAAACTATGTATGTAAGTCATTAAAAAATAGTCAATAAATCATCCCTAAATGTAGAATTAATCGTAATCTATTATTTTAAACTGTAAAAGAAAAGAAAAATGAAAAAAAGATAGGAGGAAGTGCATATAATATAAAAAGACATCCGACTGTTCCCACTTTGTTTGCTAACCCGTAGGGATATAGGGAAAAGGGAGACTATCATTCCACCCCATATCCAACCACCCACCCTCCCTATCTTTCTCTTTTTGTCCTCAGCTGATTTGGTTTTCAGTTGCAAGTCTCTACGTGGGGTAGGAACGGAAAAACGCTGAAAGAGGGGTAAGAGGGAAAAGAAGAAGGACAAAAAAGGAAGGGGGAAGGGGGTGGAATCATCATGGTAGGAGAAAGTAATTCGTTTGAAGTTCGACGAGCGGTGTTTGCTATGGAAAATTTTTTACTTGTTCTTTTTTCTTCTTTTTTTTTTTTGTTTTTTTTTTTGTTCGGTGGCTCACCCTAAAAGGGCGAGGCCACCTTTCAGGGCGTCGACAACGACAGGCTAATATCCGGCGTCTGACGCGAAAATCCCTCCTTTCTGTCGACGCCTCTTCCTTTTCTCTTCCTCTACCTGGATGGGTGACCCATTCGAAAAAAATTAAAAAGAAAAAATAAAACCAAAAAGCACACACGAACCATTGACTACTCCAGAGTAGCGTTAAGAATATTTCATTAGTAATAATAATATAGATATTATTATAGGTAATAATATAGTATAATAATAATAATAATTAATAAAAATACTAAATATAATATAATATAAAATATAATAAATATATAATTAAAAAAATAATAAAAATATATATAAAATTAGTTATTTCTCTCGTCTCTCGTCCAAAAATAAAATTATTAATAAATAAGTATCGTAGGGAATTTGGACATTAAAAATAACTAGAACTTCGTTTTGATTAATTGGGACTTCTTCAACAACTTAATCTCTAAAGTTCAGCGTCTTTTTTTTATTTAAGCAGACATACATTCTTATAATATTAAAAAAACTACACATCTAAACTTCGTTATCTTTTGATCCGTTATATTTGAACACTCAAATTGTTTGAGTCCAATTAATCAAAACGAAGTTCTAGTTCTTTTCAATGTCCAAATTCCCTACGATACTTATTTATTATATATATATAATATTTATATATGGGTAATAAAATATAATAGATGTTATTAATATTTATATTCCTATGAATATGAATAATAACCGTTTTAAACGAATATTATATTCTAAAGTATAATAACTTCGTAGAAATGTTTTATTTCTTTTTCATTTTTATTTTTTTTTTTTCGAGCGAAGCTAATACGACAAACATAACGATCATGCAATCATTTGAGATTATTATGACGGCGGAGACAAGTTAGTTTGACTTCTTGACACCCTATAGTACTACATATATAAGAGAGCACGAAATGGGTTGGCCAGGAGGGGAAAGGGAGAGGGGCATGTACGAGACAACACGTACGACTTCGTAAGTATGCAGGAAGCGCTTGTTGTCTTCGTTACAACATGATTGTTAGTAGTATAGCATGTGGTTCTCCCTCTTGAGTTCTTAACGTCCGTTCCTCCGTACATCCGTTTTTGTTCTCGAATAAGATCCGATGATCATTCGTAGGAATAAATCGAAACGAGATAAATCGTTTTGCATTAAACGAAAGATTGACCCGCCCCCCCAACCCCCACCCCCAAGTAACAACGTTGCTATGACATTTTTTTTTATCGTTACTTCAAAATAACACACGGATAATTACACATAACTGCGATTCGATAATCATAAAAAGGTGAGATCAATTGATCAGAACGTGTTGAACGAAAAAAAAATATATATATTAGACGGAATAAAAAAGAAAAAGAAAAAAAATGGAAGAAAGGGATTGGAGTGTGTAAGAGAGAAAGGATAAAACATAAAAAGGATGAAATGGTTGGGACGAAGTAGCTGAAAGGAAAGAAGGAAAGTGTGATCTCGTGTCGAGTCAGACGAAACTCATTACGAAAGGTACCTTTATATATTATATATATATATATTCTCTTCTTTCTCTATATCTTCAATTTTCTCTTTCTCTTCTATCGAAGACAAAGAGATACAAGGGTATCGAGTACTTACTTGGCCCTTGTGCCAACTTTCTGCGATCTGTCAATTGCCAATGAAACGATAAAAACCTCTCCTCTCTCACTCTCACACTCTCTCTTTCTCTCTCTTACACTCTCTTTTTACTTTTCTTTTACTCTAAATCCTCGAAAGGATCACAATTTCGTATTACGAGCTCAGCAGTAAAAAAAGTAGACGGGGATAAAAAGAATAAGAAGAAGAATGGTCGATGCAAGCAAGAGTTGCTTCCTTTCCTTTCCTCTTTCTCAATATTCCCACTCGTTCCCTCTTGAATTCGAGAGAAAAAATCGCTTATCCAGGTGCGAATTAATGTAGAAACTCGCGATTATCGGAAATTTTCAAATTTCTTATAATCGATTTTTCATCCTCCCCCAAGAGACAGCTCTGGCATCCTCGATCGAACTAACTAACGATGATGATTTTCAATTATTCTGATTGAAATATGACAAGTAGATAGAATGTAAGAGTTTGGATCAAGTTACCCATATTTGGGTAGTGGGTTTGCATTCATGGGAGAACCTCTTTATCACTCAAATCATAGATTAGGTTTTCCTCATTCGAGTTAAATGGAATTTTAAATTGGAACTTTAATGAAATGAATAATCAAATATTTAAATATATGATACATTATACAATATTATAGTATTTTATTAATTTAAATATATATTTACACACGGGGGATATAAAATATTAATTGAAAAATGAATTTAAATAAATATTGTAACGGAGGAAGGAAGGATGGAAGAAAGGAAGGAAAAATAATAGTGGGAGTTAAAAAAAGAGATAGGAAAGAACGTGGTCGATAAATTCCGTGACCGTTGCTGAAACTCGTAAAAGGATCACGTTGGAGGGATAGCACGCCATGGGTTTAGGGTTAAAGGGACTACAGCAGACTGCGATGTAATGCAATCGTAAAGCACACCAGAGTACGTCGCGAATGTCGTTGACCAGCAAGACCGTGTGTCACCGCCCTTTACACGCGATCGTAACCGTTTCTACCCTCCTCCCCTGCACCCTCCCCTGCACCCTCCCCTGCACCTTCTCCCTCTCTCTGTCCCTTTTTTTGTGTCCTCCAAGTTTGCTCGTCCACCCACCATCGACCTTATTCAAGAATTCTGACTTTATTTACGATGTTGGTTTCGTCGATAGCTCGTAAAAAAAACAAAGACCATCAATTACTTTTTTAATAAGACAGAATATATATATATATATTAGAATTTTCAAATAAATTTATATTTTTAATAATACACAAAGTGTGAATATTTGATTTAATTCATACTCTCGAATATCTCAATGACAACATATCTTTTTGTTTAAATGTTAAAGCTTCAAACAAAGGTTATAATTGGATTTAATTTGACGCGAAATAAAATACTATGTTTTATGAAAATTATAAGGATATATATATTTGTAGAATAATATTTATTTAGAAAATGCATTGAAGAATGTTGTTATGTTTGTTCGCGCCCCACCCATCAAAACTAAATAATACAACTTTTGTTTGAAATTTTCTGAAAAAAGAAAAAAAGAAAAGAAAAATTACAAAAATATCCATTGGTATGAAATATTATCTAATATAACAGTTGATAAATTTAATACGAAAAATTCTTTCTTTCTACCTCACACCAAACGAGACTTCCACTATAAATGAGCTTGGAATTAGAATTCTGGTAATAACGTAGAGACGCGTTTATTAGAAGATCGTGCAACTGCGTCCAACTATATCGGGCCAGTGAGCCTAGAGAAGAGAAAACTATTAGGAGGATGTTATCAGGTCGAAAGGCCATCGGCCAGACAACCTACCTACAAATCTGGCCAACTAATATAATGCGTCAGTGTTACGTCATTGGCAGCACCCATAAACGACTCAAACTATAATACAATTGATACTCGTGTTTATACGTACACTATGATATACGTAGGTGTAACTTCAACAACTTTTTAACCCACATTCTTACAATATATATTTATTATCTGAAATTTAAATTATCAATGATATTAACATTACTCAGACGCATTATCTAAATTCATCTATTATTTTAAAAGAAATGCAATTTCGAAAGATTAAAATGAACTCGAGTAAAACGACCAGATTTGATTACTTTTTCTTTTTACTTCCATCAGCGGAAAGGTAAATTAATACGAATTTTTTTTTGAAATCAAAGGTAAAAGATTAATTCGCTTTGATATAACATTTTACTGATATTATAAAATAATATTTGCATTTATATAGGACGGAAGGGGGAAAATGATCATAGATAATACAAACTTTGACTATCATTATTTTGTTCTCTTGAACGTTTCCAATATTCTCGAAAATAAACGTTCCGAAATTTCCAACGAATATATCTATATACGCATATAAATACAGTGTATATTCAAACCGTAGTCCGATCAGGACGAGAGACCACGGGAATATACAATACGCCTGAGAATTTGCGGTCTCGTAACGTGGCTTCCACCTTCTTCTCGGCGATGTAATTCGAGAGGGTATAATTCGGGTTACAACTACGCGAGAAGAACATATATTTATTACTTGAGGTTTAAACGACGAGTGAAATACATAAGGACGAAAATATTGGCCTTCAATTCAACCTCTACACGAACAAGAGGGGGGTTCCACGAAAATTTAATAAGAATATAAAATAAAGAAATCTCAGGAAATAATGAAATGTAAAAGAAGAAAAATTAACGATGACTCGAAACATATTCCAATATTTAAATCGAACAGGAAATGTCGAGACAGTTCGTGTTTAAGGGGTTACATGGTTTTGGGACTTTCAAAACAATTTTTTTTTTATCTTTTTAAATTCTACAGCTCATCTAGAATATTTTATTCAATTTTGAAGTCGATAGGAGTAGTAGTTTTAAAGATAGAGTCTTGGGAAGTTCCACTCTTTAATGGCTCTTATACCAACACTCAAATCTTTAAACGCGTTTTTCTCAAAACGCTTTTTCTAAAGTCGGTTGTCAAGATTT
>NW_014569684.1:357675-398423 GCF_001313835.1 Polistes canadensis | reverse complement strand
CGCGAAAACACTTTTTTTCGACGGGGTCACTGGAAATGACGTCGCAATGGCTGAGTTTAAAATATTTTTCAACCAAAATTTCAGAAAATGTTCTTTAAATATGTATCTTAAATGCTATAAAAAGTTTGAATAAGAATTCCATTTTTTATATAGAAAAAAAAATTGTTGAAAATATGCTATTTTTTCCCGGTATAAACCCATAATCCGTTACGAAGAAAATCAATAAAATAAGGAAATGAAAACGTAGACGAAAGAAGAAGAAGAAGAAATTAAATGAATGGAGATGGGTTGTCGAATTCAAGAAGAGGAGTTCTTGATTCTAGCTTCGATGCAGCCAGCAGCAATGTACCAGCTGGTCGGTCGGTCATTCATGTCTGGACATACGGCGTTAATTTACGACGTCGAGAGGATGAGGTGCAGCAGCAGCAGCAGCACCAGCCTCGAACGTTAAATGGCGCCGATGGCAGCTTTCACGTTATTTTGGTCGTTAAGCTGTCGCACGAGCGTAATGTCCTACGAGCTATCGTAGAAACCACGGAAATTCGTGGTATGAAATTGGGTTAAATCTAGTCAAAGAACCACCACTACCACTACCACCACCACCACTACCACCACCATCATCACCAGCATTACCATCAAAAACAACAACACCACCATCACCACCACCACCACCACCACCACCACCACCACCATCATATTCTATCGTCATCATCATTCAGGCTCCTGCGTGTGTCCTCCTAGGGAAATATGAGATACGTGCTAGTGATAACAAAGGTGCGATTTACGACATTCAGAAACTACTTGGTCTCTCTTGATCTCTATCATTCTTCTGACTTCCTTTCTTCCACGTTTCCTCATTCCATTTCGAAATACGTAAGAGAAGGTCGATAGACCTTATTCCAAGAAGAAGAATAAGAGGAGGAGGAGGAAGAAGAAGAAGAAGAAAGATGGGAAAGTGTAGGAGGACAGAAATCGATTTTAACAGAACACATTTGCCTTTTACGTAGGTTGTCGTCGTTAAACTACATTTATGACCATACTCTCTATCTCTCTTTATCTATCACATGATATCTCTTACACGTGTTACCCCAATTTGACCTCCTCGTAATGTTTTATACGGATTTCAAAGTACCAAGTAAACTACCATTGCCGTCTAATACTTTTCTACAGACTAATAACTGTTTTTACGAATAAAAATGTTTTTACAGTATTCCTTGAATAGAGAGAACACATTTTCTATGTTACTGTGAAATACCGAAATTGAATAAAACGTCAAGATTTATACATGGTGAAATCAAAAACAGTTTATAATATCTACTGAACACCGAGAGAAAAATGACGTAAGTTTATTTAAATACTTTTATTTCTTGCTCAATCGATTTCTCGTAAATTTTTCAATTTCTTCTTTTTTTTCACACCGGGTCATCCAACTTTATCCAGTCTGTATTAGTCTCGTGCCAAATTAAGGTTAGCCGTGATCGTACGCGAATGGGCATTAGTAATTTGTTAATTAAGAAAGTAACTGGTGTCCAATCAAATATAAATTATCAGAATAAAAACTAAAGTCTTGACGAACTCTGACCTCGGGGTTGCACCAGTTAATGATGAGTATATTGGTAAAAAAGAAATAAATATATATATATATATATATATTAATTATAAGTGTATAAATGATATCTATATAGGTATATATAAAATAAAATAAAATAAATGAAAATAATGAATCGCGATTAATCTCTAAACGTAAATAATATGAGAAGAAAATTTGCAAAGTTAATTTAATGAGAAAGTGATCGAAAAAGTGGCATGACTAACAAGAGGTTATTGGAGAAAATGAAACGTAGGTAGAATGAACGTACGAGCGTTATGTCGATCGACAATGAACAAGCAAACGCTGCTGCCATCCACATATGACCAAATACATTCACTCACACAACCGTTCAATTCTATTCGGACACCGATCATATATATGTATATATTGGATAACGTGTCGTATACCCCTTATACATATACATATAGATAGGGGTATATACACACATCGTATTCACGCTCGAGGCGTAAATGACGTTCGCGTACTCTAGCATCGTTATTTTGACTGGTCCAAATATTCAAACGTTATGACACTACGGCTTGTTATGTATATGCTCGTTTCACTCAAGCGAGCCAACGATTCAAACCTTATGAAATTATCGAACATTCGAATGAAATCTCATCACCCTGTGGTATACCTATATTTTGATAGATCACACAAAAATAGATTATTAAGAGATGTTTTTAATTATAACGTACCGAGAGTAACGTCCTATCCAATCATTTTTGTAATGTTTTAATTGCTTTTTTAATAGCAACGATATTTTCCCTCTTCAAACAAACAAAATACTCTCTCTCAGACGTTATATTTAATAATTTTAGTAAGAATATCTTTATATAATACTTTTATTTGGACCGGTCACATAAATAATCTTATAAAAATGATTAATTTATAAGATACTGCGAAAGAGATTTTGGAAAAACCAAGGATATCTTCGTCGATCGATACTTTCTCGACAACATTCTATCCCCACCATTTCACTTCTACTATATTTGGGTCGAGAACAATTGACCTTGAAGAAGTTTCTCAAAGTAACAGGATGAAACCGAAGATAGAGGTAGGACTAGGTGGAGGTGGTGATGGTGGTGGTGGTGGTGGTGGAGGAGGAGGAGAAGAATACCAGAAGAGAATTACTTCTTCAAAAGTTAAACTAAACTTTCGACAATTTTGGCAAGAGAATCATGAAAACGTGACTTTCTCATTCATTACGGCTGATACGTAATGACATTTTTTTTTTTTAATTACGAACGAAGAACGAGATATTGTAATTATCGAAAAAAAAAAAACTTATCATACATTTATATTACAAATGATTATAAACGCATGCATTTTTGATCGATAACAAAATAATCCCTGTATATAACACAGCAACATTTAAATAAAAAAATATACAATAAGTAGCAATGAAAACGATTAAAGAGAAGAAACAAAAGAAAAACAAAGTTAGACAATTAAAGTGAGTTTAGACAAAATTTAATTTGGAGGATATGGAAAAAAAAATTATTAAATCAAAAAATAATTGAATATATTAAATGAAACAATCCGTGCTATAATATAATACGTAACACAATGGAATTCGTTTTTAAGTTTATGTTGATACAGGAAACGTACAAATGTACCTAATCTCTTCGATACTTAGTTAATCGAACGAGCCTAATCTTGGACAACAACGTGATATCTCTCGTGACAACATAAAGTATCTTTCGCACGTGTCGCAAAACAGAACATCCATTTGGCACACTTGCGTTCGAACAGGACCGGTCTGCGTCAAACATACGATGTTCAAGGTATAATGTTGCGGTCGAAAGGTTGTGTGACCCATCGTTTCATGAAGCAAATGAAAAAGAGAAAAAAGAATGAGAGAGAAAGAGAAAGAGTATGGTAACAGGTTAGAATAGGGGTAGGTAGGTCCGTTCTAAAGGGTGCCACGTTGTATCGGGGCAGTTAGCTTTGTGATTTATTCGTGTAATTTGGCGCACGCCTCGGTTGCAGGACTTTCGAAAAAGTTACTAAATCGTTCCTGATTGCGGCTCGTGCTCGCGACACTTGCCAAAGCTTTTGCCATTTCTTTTCCGATTTACTCTCTCTCTCTCTCTCTCTCTCTCTCTCTCTCTCTCTCTCTCTCTCTCCTTCTTTCTTTCTCCCTTTTATTTGCTTCCTACCCTATGCGAAAATGTCTTCCCATCTTTTTTCTTTTTTTTCTACTTTTATTTTTAACAAAAATCAAAGTATAATAATAGATCCAAATTTGTCGTATATAAAAAATGAAAATAATATTTTCGTATATGAATCATTTTTTTTCTTTTATTTTTTTCAGAAATTTGGAAGTTGTTCAAAAACGATGTCGGATTAATCGTAACGATTAACAATGTACGACACGAGGGACCAGTTAAAATCGCGAATGCATCGAACGTAGAAAATAAAAGGGAAAAACTAGACGGGGATAATTCTTTTTCCCTTTTAACAATCGTTCTAATTTCTTTCCAAAAGCAAATGCGCCCCACGTACGTGAAAAAGGAAGAAGAAGAAAAAAAGAGAGAGAGAGAGAAAGAGAGGCGGACGACTCTCTTCGATCGATCGTGATTTACCTGACAGGTAATTTGCAATTGAAAGGCGTTAGAGAGAAAACTGAAAAATAAAAGCAACGAATAATCAAAGTCCTACAAGTTTTGAACGACTGCAATATATTACATTATATTGCTGAGAGAACAAATGACAAGTTTGACAAATTGTTCATTTACAAATCACAATTTATATATTATTATTTAAAAACATTAATAACAATTTTTTTCTACATACGTGTTCTAGATCTAAATCAACAATAATTAAAATGCAAACATTTTCCGGTATAATACTGTTTTAAACACGAAGTTACGCGAAAATTTATTATATTATATTATATAACACACACAAATTTTCGTCGAACGTATAAATAACGATGAATTAATTATTAATTGTCAAGAAAAATGAATATTAGATTTAAAAAGAAAAAAGAACTGAACAATTTGAAATGATTTCATGTTTAATATGTCAAGTCGGAATTGAAAAAATTCATGAAAACTTTTACAAGTGGCTAATCGGGAGAAAGAAAAAAAAAAAGAAAAAAAAAAAAGGAAAAAAAGAAAAAAAAAGAAGAAGAAAAGTATTATTCTTCTGCGTCTCGAGAAGAACTCATTGAATATTCAAACAGGGAAAGAGAGTAGTTTGAAAGGAGTATGCATCTTCCAGGATTAACGAAAAGAGAAAGAAAGAGAAAGAAAGAGAGAGAGAGAGAGAAGAGGTGGAAAAGGGAGGGTGGTGGGAGAGATAGAGTAGAAAGATAAGTGTCGTTTGAAAGAAGAACTCGTTGTAATGCACGATCGCGTTTGCAATTCTCGTGGAAAACGATAAAAGTACGTCAGCGGCATAGTCGATAACCAATATCAGTAGAAACTGGACAGATCCTCCCAACACCCAATCCCCAATCGAGAGGAAGGGTTGGCCAGATGTTCTCCTTCTTTTTTTCTACGAGATAAATCCTATTTTCTGTACCTAACTTTGAACGCAGGTGCGCGACGTGTGCATTGTGTTATTACGATGCACACAAATTTAAAAAACTTTACTATATCGAATGAATTTATTTCTATAATCTGATCTGTGGAATACGGAGACACACACACACACGTTTGAAGGTACCGTTATTATGTCAAACAGCCTAGCTAGCTAGCTAGCTAGCTAACGTCTAGTTCACGGATTATGTTCGCCAACAATAAGCACACCTTTGCGAACAATGAACAGCATAGACCGAACTGATCAACGAACAGTGAACAAGATTCGCTAGGAAGGTGGAGTAATATCAAAGGATACGTTCACGAACTCAAAGCGTATCTGGACGTGTTTGTAATACATTGTTACATATAGATTGAATTATTGTATACAACAACCAAGATCAACAGCAAACTGCTCGTAAACTACGAACGAACGAATGAACGAACAAACGAGCGAGCTTGTGATCTGTTGTTACTGAGCTATTGGCAAACTTCAACATAGGATATGATACTTCTTCTCTTCTATTTGCTAACAGTTTGCGAAATATCCGCGAATAGTTATTATTAATCCGAATTTAACATTAGATATTATCATTTAAAGGGCCCTTTATTGCGATACTCTAGTAGCTTGTATTGCTGGACACTTTTTAAAGTAAATAAGCAAACTATGTAAAATTGTTTACACGTAAATCTCATCAATATTCTTATATATTATAATATATTCGATAATTAAATAAACTGTGCAAATTATTATATATATTACAAATGATATATATAATTAAATAGAAATATAACTTTGTACAAATGAAAACGAATTAATATAGGTATTGTTGTCGCACGTTATTTCATTAAAATCATTGATCGGTATTAATAATCTTCATTTTAGGAAACTTTTTCTACAAATACTAACAGGTGAGTAAAGATTTATCGATTTTCGAAGTAACTAAAGCAAAAATGAAGCATTCAAAAGCACGCAGAAATTCGGCTGTTGGGTTTTGTCAGATGAGAAAGTACGATTGCAACTACGAGTTAGAGAAAGACGGATAGTACTTACATACAGGGAAAAGGAAAGAGAGAGAGAGAGAGAAAGAGGGAGGGAGGGGGTGGGAGGGAGAAAGGAGATGAGGGTGAGAGACTCCACAGCAATTCCGAGTGCGACAGGAAGAGAAGAGAGTAGATACGTGAAACCCAGGGACAATGCAGTTTCGAGCTCACCGTTTCGCAACCACGAAGGCTCCAAAGAGACTGTTTAAGTCCCGTCATTAAGCTCGTAAGCCCGGTCCTAATGTCGCAACACAAAGCCACAATACGAAACCACGGTGTGTATATGTTCGGAGTCATGGTAGAAGACTAGTAACTCTACCGTCAAATCGACGAAACCGTATTTCTCTCTTATCTCGAATCGACGCAAACTAGGAATATTTCTAAATAATAGTACCATTGTATCTAATAACCAACATCTAATAAAAAAAAAAAAAAATACAAAGAACTTGAACTATTCTATATAAAATATCCGATTTCTAACAAAAAGTAATTGTTCAGTATCAAATACGTTAGTTTGAAACGTATTCGCGTTAGCATGCATACATACATTGCGCGCGAACAGTAATCAAATAACAATTCCCAATTTTGTTAATAATTACACTTATAGTTAATTACAATTAAGAAAATAAGAAAGAGGAATATGTAATTGTTGTTGTCTAGAAATTTGTTCGTTTATAGTGCGAACGAAAAAACTATGTCGAGAGGCAACGTTCGCGATGGAATATGGGTTAATCGCGGTGGATATTACGAGACGTATATCATACTACTTTCTGTGAAAGAGAGAGAGAGAGAGAGAGAGAGGATGCTAACGAAATACGATATTCGAAAGAAAAGTTCGATAACGTAATCGGCGTAACGACGAACGTCGTTACTCGATAATAAAAGTCAAACGACAATTCAATGCAACTCGAGACACCGTGTATACCCTCTCCTCCTCCTCCTCCTCCTTCTCCTTTTACATAAACATTACTCTTATTCTTTGTCTTTTTTTTTCTTCAATGATAATTAATATCAAAAACGATTTCAAATAGATATAGAAATATAATAAATAAACGGATGATCGATTAAAAATGTGCATATTATATATTTCAATTTAAAATTATTCATATATTTAGAAATTCGATAAAGAACAAATTTGTTTAATAAAATTAATCGATTTGGCAAATGACTGGCTCATGTTTAACTTTATGTATGTACACCACCTACGTTATAAGTTATGATGATATATCGTTGATAGATGATAAATACAATCGATAAATACAAGAATAGCGTAGTTTGAACTAACGCATAAGTACCTTACAGTATAAACTCCAAGCTTAGCTTGGCACAACGGATTTATCAGGAATACATCTGGAGCGTGTTATCGATTTATCAGGCACGTATTACGTATCATCTGGATAAGGTTGGCGTTGTTAGTCTGTATATTGCCAACGAATAGTATGACTCTCCCTCACGGAAGGAAAACTTACGACATATACATGCAAAGAAAATACATTGAGAGAAAGAGAGAGAGAGAGAGAGAGAGAGAGAGAGAGAGAGAGGAATTGAAACTAACAAAATCGTTACTAGTCTCATTCTCTTTCTCTTTCTGTTCCCTTAAGGTTGACTCGTAAACAGCGTTCTCGTAGCGTGACTGTACCTTGTAAATCAGTATCCACACCCTCGTGCGACGTAACACCGGCAAATCGTAGATACAAACGTACGTCGAACCTACAAACGCCTCTTCTCCTGTAACCGACAATCCCTTTCTCCCTCCCACAACCCTTATCTTCTCCCTACCTCCCTTCCTCCCCTCACCACCAAAACCCACCCTCTTCCTGAACGTATATTACTCTGTATGGAGGTTAACGGAGAATCAAACGCAAATGTCAGTAACACAACACATGGGCTTTCCTTGTCAACATCATAGAGATTTCCGCATCTAAGAGACGTCGAACAACATTTCCGATTACCAATAAATAGGTATCGTAGGGAATTTGAACATTCAAAAGAATTAGAACTTCGTTTTGATTAATTCGACGTTTCGTCCCTTTATTGGGACTTATTCAGCAACTTAATTTCTAAAGTTCAGCGTCTTTTTTTTATTCAAGCAGACATACATTTTTTGTAATATTCAAAACACTACACATCTAAACTTCGTTATCTCTTGATCCGTTATATTTGAACACTCAAACTGTTTGAGTCCAATTAATCAAAACGAAGTTCTAATTCTTTTGAATGTCCAAATTCCCTACGATACCTATTTATTATTAATTTTATTTTTGGAGATGAAAGAAACAACTAATTGAATAATAATTTCATATTACCTTTCAATATAGATTCCAAAGAGAAGCCATAATCAACAGCTAATGTTGTGTGTTACGTGAAAACGTAAAAAAAAAAAAAAAAAATACGATACTGCAAGGAACGTTTTAAAATGAAATAAACTGCAATTTAATTTGCCGTTAACAGTTTGAAATCTTTCCCCTCGTAGTTTTTTTTTCTTTTTTCTTTTTTTAATTTGAAACAATAAAGAAGCTTTTAAAAGTAATAAACAAGATTTTCTCTCTTTCTCTTTAACATTAGGGGAAGAAGAGTAAAAAGGGATGGATGATATATAAAAAATAAAAAAAAAAAAAGGAAAGGTAGATACACAAACGACGTCGATCGTTTTCCACGATCCTATTTCAAACGTATTACAGAAAGGTTACGCTAGACTGTAAATTCCTGTGATAGTTTATTTATGGCTGGTCGTGGTGTTCGAAGCAAACGTTGTGGTCTTTTACACACTATCTGCAGAGAGAGAGAAAGAGAGAGAGAAAAAGATACAATTTTTCTACCCTTCTACGTCACAAATAATAAAGACATTAAAATTTCCTGCAAGTAGCAGCAAAATAATTTCTCATTCGAATATATGATTATAAAGTAGTTTAATGACTTATTAAAGACATCTTTAATCAAAAAATTTTCTTATATATACTCATGGATAATATGATTTATATATATATATATATATATTATAATATTATATATAGAAAGGAAGAGAAAAAATAAATATTTATTTGATATATGAATAAATCAATTAAAAATATATTAATTAATCGAAGAGAAAATGAAAAATAAATTCTGATGGGAAAAAAAAGATGCATAGGGGAAAAAAAGAGAAATATTAGACTAAAAATGGACGATGACGATTGTGTACTAAATAGGGACTAATAAAATTACGTCGCAGACGAGTGGTAGTTCTTAAATTAGGTCATTTTATTTTTGGATACCTCCTTCTTCCTGCTTCTATCAACGGCCACATGGAAGAGGAAGAAGAAGAAGAAGAGGAAGAAGAAGAAGAAGAAAATGAAGACGAAGACGAAGACGAAGAGGAAGAAGAAGCAGTCTTGATTAATTCTCGCGGCAGATTTTGCGCTGCGCTAATTACGCTAAGTGAGACACCAGTCAGTGGTATGGGGGGGAGGGGAATGTGGGAGGGGGACTGCAAGGTAGTAGGACGAAAGTAGCAACTGACGGAAAACGCAGCCGAAGCGAAAGGAGGACAAGAAACACCGAGAACGGTTCTCGTTTCTCGAATTTAATGGACACCTTGAACGACATAGTCTGACGAATTTTACGAAAGGAAAAAGAAAAAAAAATGAAATAAGAGGGATGAAGCAAAAATAAATAAAAAAAGAAAATATTTATTATCATTTTGCGTGTATGCACGCATGCGTTCATCCTAAGATACGTAAAATATTGTAAATTTTAGAATTATTTACGGTTACGTTTATTGAAAAATTTCATTCGCGTGAAAAAAGTAACCTGAAGAAATTCAATATAGAGAAAAAAGAAAGAAAGAAAAAAAAAAGAACAAATACCCGAGAAAATTCGCGAAGAACTTAACGGAGAAAATGATTTTTTCGTTCCAAGGGGTTGATTTCTTTTTTTTCTTGATCGGTAGAAAAAGGAAAATATGGATTTAAAAAAAAAAAAGTAAGTTCGCGTATGGAAGGTACTATCGTGGTGTGTGTGTGTGTGTGTGTGTATGGGGTGTGTGTAATGCACGAGGGCGAGTGCAGCGTGATATAATCGGCGAGAGTGCATTCAATGATAATAACACGAGCGCGATATTCGAGCATGCGATTCGTAAAAACATTTCCTTCTCGTACCCCCATTACTATCCTCGTTATATAGCTACCACCAGCCGCCCCCGCCCCCCTCACCTTTTTTCTATGTTACCTACCTTCGTTCGTTGCTCTCTCGTTGTGGATAAAATTAAAAAGTTAATAGAAGCTACATAACGCGTGCCGACTATACTATGCTTGTGTGTTGAAACAAAAAAAAAAACCCCCTTTCGATCGGGATTTTTAACTTTAGAGGAAAAATATACGAAAAAAAAAAACAAAATAAAACCAACTAAAAATATACGTTTAAATTTGTTCCAATAACTGTACCACTTCTTTTTCTTCTTCTTCTTCTTCTGCTTTTCTTTTTTCTTTTTTCTTCATATTGCATTTTTTAATTGCATCAAAATTAGGATAACGCGTTTAACATCCCCTTTTAAGTATAATACATATGCGAAAAATATTTTGCCTAATTTGACAAATTTTCTATAGTTTGAGAAAAAGTTCATATAATAATCGAAAAATGAGAATGATAATTACGAAATTTAATATGAAACATATTACGAAATAAACGAAGGAATTAACTAGTAGAGAGAGAGAGAAAAAAAAGACCACGAGGTATATTTCGAAAAGGTATAAATCGAAGGGATGAGAGGAAGCTAATCTTGCTGCGGTTATTGTATCAAAATTGAAATCGAATATGACGAAGAAGGATAGAGAGAGAGTGGGTGGAGGGTGGGAGGGCTTAGAAAGCGAGAAAGAGAAAGAAAGAAAGAAAAAGAGAGAGAGAGAGAGAGAGAGTATGGGTGGGCGTCTCGTCGTCGTATTCCTCGGATGCTGCTCTTCGTTACAGAAACTTTCTGATACGTTAATTAACGTAAGCCCGTAGGAGAAGTTATTACCTCGAAGATAATTACGAGAGAGGAGCACTGGCTTCGTCGTCGTTATCCCTCCGATAGGAGAAACGTGCTTAAGAGAGAGAGAGAGAGAGAGAGAGAGAGAGAGAGAGAGAGAGAGAGAGAGAGAGAGAGAGAGAGTAAGAGAGAGAAAAAAGTTTGGTCCGATGGATAAATCTTTTACGTTTCGGTTGAGCCGATAATTTCGTAAGATACGAGACACACATATACACACACACACGTCGCGAATTAAGTTAGATAAATCGAATTAATTTATATGATAAGATTTAAGAATATCTTATAAAATAGTACACGAAATAAATGTCGATCGATTTAACAAATTATAAACGAAATACGAATAATTTTTATACGAATTTAACGATATATCATTATAATAAGGAATTAACTTACTTTGATTTATGTGTCGTTCTAACGTATAAGATTTATTTTTGAAAAATATTTTTCATCTTTAACCCGTTGTCGCAAATGACGGCTATAGCCGTCATGCACATTTTAATTAATAAAAAAGTATAGCGTTAGTACGAAGTGTACTAACGCATACACTTGTTAATTATTGAATAATACATTAAAAAAAAGGTACAGCATATCAATTGTTTTTGTATGCGTTTTCGCATGCCCTATCGCTCCGAAATAAAAAAAAAAGTGTGTTTCTGAGCATGATCATCAAATTAAAAGTGTGCGACAACGGGTTAAAAGAAAAAAAAAAATCAAACATCTTTCTTTTTACGAAATCAAAATTACTTTTGATCAATTTTATTATTCAAAAAGACTCGAACTACATTAGATTTTCTATACGTGTACTCTTCTCTGTCTTTCAAAAATGTTTTCAATTTTGATTATAATTAAATTTTATAAGTATGGGTTTATACATAGATAGGTATATATATATATACATAAATGGAGTTGCAAATAAATGGCTGCCTCTTGTCTCGTGTACGCCTCGATGCTTTGTATCGCGTTAAGCTAACAAAATCGAAAATCAATCTGGCGTTACAAAGTGAAAGAGAGACGAGTGTATCGTGTATAGAAGAACAAAAAAAGATAGAGAGAGAGAGGGTGGTCAGGGGGGAGAGTGGAGGGAGAGAAAAGAGGAAACGAAGTGTATTGGAAGAGAAAAGAGAGCAAATGATGCATAGCAAGTACGGGTCCATTTTATATGCCCGTGTGTGCCACCACACTATCGTTATACGTTACTAGTATTTCCCATTCGCATGATCAACACCCTCCCCCTCCCCCACCCCCGATCCCATTCCATCTCATCCTCGCCCACCAAGGAAATGACTCGAAAATTTTCACCAACCGATCTCGGGCGCGATCGATTTGAAAAATGTCTTTCGAAAAACATCCTTTTTATATTTGTCCAATTGTCATATTTTAAATATTACTATATATAATATAAATTGTTAATATTATTTATTTTGAAATAAATAGACATTATAATATTGTGTTAACGATAAATACATAACGATTAAAGTATCATTTTATCGCGTTTCGCATTTTATTTTTTTGTTTCTATAAAAAATAAATGCAGAAAAAAATCATAATGATAATTATAAATGGAAAATGTAAAAACGAAGAGAGAGAGATAGAGAGAGAGAGAGATAGAGAGAGAGAGAGAGAGAGAGAGAGAGAGAGAGAGAGAGAGAGAGAGAGAGTGAGAGAAAAAGAAAAACCAAACAAAGATAGAAAACAGGCAGGAAGTAACAAATGACTCGGATCAAAAACGAGTTCGGACAAATTGATTCTACCAACCCATCCCTCCCTCCCTCCCACCCTTTCTCCCTCCCCCCATCCTTAATCTTCTCGTTCTCTATTTTTCACATAGTACCAGCAGCGAAAGTCGACACGATAATGGAAATACGAGGGACAATCAACGACTCGACGTGCGGTCGGAAACGAACAATTGGTCACGGTCGTTAGTAAACCGTTAGTAGTAGTAGTAGTAGTAGGGTACGTCTACGAAGAGTCCTATCTTTCTTTCTCCCTTTCATCCCACCACCACCACCCCTTCCTCCTCCAACTCCTAACTGTTCATTCATCAACGTGGGATTTCAAATTCACAATTAATAATTTACTAGGAACTATCCGCGTCATAATCTTTTCCATCTCACTTTTGTTTTTTTTTTTTTTTTCTTATTCTTTCGTCCGATTCGTTATTCATTCCTCCCCCCATCCCCCCGGGTGAATTATAAAACGAAATAATACCGGGAGGATAGGGAAAAAGAAGAAAGAAAAAATAGGTCCACGACTAAACTGGACGGTAAAACGTTCCTTAATGACCCAGTGCATTGCAGCAGCAGCAGCAGCAGCCAGTGCATTTATTGTCTCTCGCTCTCGGCTATGCAACGAAGCACGGAGTTGTTGCTTCCTGCAAAATGGTCCAAGGATTACGGTCTAGGAACAGGCTCCATATTCTACAATTCTTAACCACCCTCAGTATTTCTGTATAACAACGTAAACGCACAAAACGTTCTGTTCTCTTTCTACCCAACCGGATTTATATTAGAAGAGAAGAAGAAGAAGAAGAAGGGTGTACACAGTAAGAGGAAACGTGATTCGTTACATTTCGGTATTAAAGTATCGTGTACAATGAATTTATGTAATCGAATAAACGGGTATATATTTATTATTCTTATTAATGAGTATTCAAGAGAATGAATTAAATGGAAATTAAACAAAGTTTCGTATTAAAATTCAAGTTTCTTTGATATTTAAATATATATATATATATATTGTACGTACATAAATAACGATTCACATTTATTCTTAGAACAGACTTATATATACGTAACTACGTTAAGAATTCGAAAAGGTATGCGTACAAAGTCGATTCGCTGAAGAAAAAGGGCAGCGTATTGAAAAGAGGGCACAAAGAAGGGAAAAGAAAAAGAGAAAAAAAAAAATAAGCAAAAAGACAAACTACATAGCTCTGAACACCAACATCGCTTCTCTCGCTCGGTTCCTGAAAAAATCAAAGCCCCCTTTTTTCTTTTGGGCAAACCCAATTAGCAGGGGACTTTCTAGTAGCGCGAGCTTTTTCAACTTTTAGTCCATGTTGGCGTGTATTTCAAGTGGCTAGCCCCCTCCCCTCCGACTACCACCCCTCCCCACCCACTTTCCTCTCTCTTTCTCTTTCTTTCCTTCTTTCGTTATCCAACCATCCCTACCAACAACATTACCATTACCATTACCACCACCAACCACCACCACTACACCAATACACCATCATCATCAACGACGTCCAGTCTGTTCTATACGTGGCATATTTGCTCGGAAAATAATGAGCAAGTCCTAGAGAAACGTGTATAAGCACGTTGCCACAGAAGACATGTCGTCTCGTTATTCTCTCGTTATTTTCTTCTGACTTCCACTCACTCATTTACTCACTCATACATTCACTCATACACTCACTAACTCGCTCACTTTCTTTTTCTCTCTCTCTCTCTCTCTCTCTCTCTCTCTCTCTCTCTCTCTCTCTCTTTCACTTTTTCTTATTTTTACCTCTTTCTTTCTTTGTCTTTCATGAAGGAGAGGGAGGAAGAAAGCAAACGTTGTTTTCCTTCTACCCTCTCGGGTATCCTTCTTTAACTTGTTTCATCGTATTTCCCCAAGTATATATATATGCACACCTAAACGCAAAAACCAAAGGGAATAGGACTCTCTCGAGCCGTAATAAGAGATATTAACGACTGTCACGACTGCATACTCTTCTTCTTCTTTTCCTATAATCAACAAAATGCATACTTTCTTCTCTTTCTTTTTCTTATTTTTCTCATCTTACAACTTTTTTTAGGTTTTACCACAGGTAAATTGTTAACGGTAAAATTATCGAAACTTCGCGTGTATAACTTGTTCTTACAAAATCCTATCGAACAGTATATTGTATTTGTATTTAGTTTTCTTTTTTAAATAAAATGATTAATAAAAATATGAAAATTATCGGAAAGAATAAAACGATCGTAATCCTAACGGCATTGAAATGATCGATAACGAGAGTGTACTAAAAAAAAAAAAAGAAAAAAAAGAAATAAAAACTAACAACGATACGGGAATGAATGTTTGTAAATTGCTTTACGAGTTGCTTGCTTGATGTATATACGCGTGATAAATCATCGTGCAGTTTTGCCCGATCGAAATTTTAATTGAAGAGCGAACGAGAAAATGGGGGATAATTAAATTTCATCGAAAGTTCCAAAGCGAGAATCGATATTTAAAATTAATTAATATTTTAACAAATATATACATATATATATATATAGAGGGAGAGAAAATTTCGGTCAATTTTTACGACAAATCGATCAACGATTACTCAGAAACAATTATACAAATAATTCGTTCAAGCTTCGTTCGATAAATCTGCTATAACAAATTTATAGATCTATTGACGTATCTGCTCGTGTAAATTAGACAAACTTAATTAGCATAATTATAAGTAAAAATAATATTAAATGTAGATGAAATATTGTTAACGCGATATATAATATTGTTATTAAAAGGGATTACAAATTTATAATGGAATAATCGTATACATATATGTATATTTATTTGAAAATAAAAAAAAAAAGAAAATATCCGAACGATATTTTTACATTAATTAAAATTAAATTTAACGATATACGAAAACGAAAAGAAAAAAGAAAAAAAACCATTTTTCAATACAAATCAATAATTCCCAACTTTTGTTTTTGATCCAAAAAGTCTAAAAAAAAAAATCAATGAATACGATAAATTAGTTAGATATTATAAATTATTCTTTCACCGGAATTGATTGCGAATATAATAAATGCGACAAATCGCGTAAATCAACGACGTGTAAAAGTTTAATTAAACCTTAGTGGCGGCAACCTTCGAAGAGAGAATGAAAGATAGTGATCAGGAAAGCGTTAAATTTCGAGAGTATAATAAAGGGAAGAAAAGTTCTAGGGAGCCAATCGAAAAGAATAATCGAAGAGCGAACTAACAAGGGGACCTTACACTGGAATACCCACGGATTTTAACAAGCTTTGATATATTAGTAATATACTATTAGGGTGTTATCGTGGTAAAGTGTTTTAGCCTAACGCGAAGCCATTTTTGAGAAAAAAGCTTTTAAAGTTTGGATTTTTTTGTATACATGTTTATATTATCTTAAATGCGACTGTTTATCAAGTGGCGCGTTAGCGTATCTCGTTTCTCGTGCTGCTAGTTAGTGTTCGATCCTTCATGGAACAAGTTTTTTCTAATAATTTTTTTCTATCTATTTTCAAATTTTTTTTATATTTCTAAATTTTTTAATATATACAGGAAAGAGAAAATTATTTATTACAAAAAAATTAGAAATAATAAATTTTGTTAACATCTTCCGCAAATAATAAAGAAAAATTGATTACTTGAATTACAGTTAAAGTTTTATTTTGAACAGATATATTATACAATCCTGACGCCCCAGACCCCCTATCTAGTTGCATGTGCAGTTGAAGTTGCAGTTGAAGTTGCAGTTGCAGTTGCATTTGTAGTTGCATTTGCCTTTGCATTCATAGTTGCAGTTGCAGTTGCAGTTGCATTTGCATTCGTAGTTGCAGTTGCATTCGTAGTTGCAGTTGCATTCGTAGTTGCAGTTGCAGTTGCATTTGCATTTACATTTGTATTCGTAATTGCAGTTGCAGTTGCATGTGTAGTTGCATGTGCATGTAGCCCCGACCTCCCTGTCTAAACCCCCTGTCCCGAAGCCCCCTTGTAAGTCAAGGATAATAATCGCTCTAATTAAATATGCAGTTTCCTTTATTCTTCCCGACTTTCTTCTAGTTCTATCTCCATTCTTTTTCATTCATTTATTTATCGTACGTCTTTTTCTCTCTATTTTCTCTTGCACCCTTGATAAACCCTAAGCGATCGGTTCTGAACGATCAAACGACGTCGATAACCAATGGGAGCTCACAATGGCCGCGTTTCCGGATCCGGAACGTATTATGCTCGTTATCGCGTTCAACCAGCTCGATCGACTGGAACTCGCTCTTGTTTTGTTCTCGATCAAGATCGAATCGTATAAACCTATCATATAATAAATATAATAGTTCCTTTAAGCGTATATTTAATTTTTCTTGGAGAACTTTGATACTTTTACTCAATTCAAAATAAAACAATAATAAAATAATCAATGAATATTAATTAATCGACTTAACACTTTACTGTGACCGATCACCTATTAATCGGCTTTTTATCGACAATGCTAATCGACCGATCGACTATTAATCAGCTTTTTATTGCCAACGCTTACCGAACAATCGCTTTTAATGCATCGTTGTTATCAACATTTTATTAAATTTAATTATCCTATCCTATAATGTGCTGTATATCCTAATATATCCTGTAGTAACAGAATGCAGAAAATTTTCTCTGAGCATATGAAACGCACAGATACTCCCGTGTGTTAGTGAAGGCCGAAAAACAGCGGTCGTTTGAGTAAAGTGTTAAGAAATATTATTAGTTTAGGATAGGTATACGATACTCCAATCTTAGCTTACAGGAAATAACCGAAGATTTATATTGTTATGGTGACAATTATTAGTCATTGCGCCCATCATCCTGACAAACTATTTAAATAAAATATATATTATATAACATCATAATCACCCCTTTCTCCCTTATATTTTTATCAAAGAATTAAATCATTTTTACCACAGTAATTTCCTTAACATTTCATTTTCATTGAAACTTTGATTCCTTTCTCCAACATAGCACTCAAAGGGTTAACGTGTACCACCGGTGGTACACGTGACACGAAACGTATTAAATAGGTACACGATAGAAAATCTTTCCCTTTAACACGTTCCGTCCAGCGTAACCCGTACTTGGGTGACGGGCATGTTTCTGTGGGGCCCGCGTAACCCATATGTGGGTTACGCTTTTCTTGTTTAAGTTAAGTATGATTTTCTGTTGCATTTTGAAAACAAATTTATTGGAACATGTTCTGAAGTATAAATATAGAATATACAACATGAAAATTTAAAAAATACACAAATAACACTCTATTTTTTATTAATTTATATAGGATAAAATATTACATTATACTATATCGTATAATATTCGTTAAAACAGTCCAAGCATAATTGTGGCGATTTTGGGTAATTTAAACAATAATTTGCCGTTTTTTTAAGGTTTTCTTTTGCTTTTTGGCGTCCTACATTTTTCCTCTTTTTTTTGTAACACAGTACACACATCCTTCTTACAAGCTTGCCCTGCTGATTCTTGCGAATCTCCAAGAAGTGAGACAGATTCCTTCTTCCGTATCTATTAGTGTTAGGCACAGTATTTTTTAAAGACAACTATTTTGTGACAAAAAATTCACAAAATTTTCTTACTTTTATTTTCTTTTGTGTAGCTTTCTGATACACTATATGTGCGTTTTCGATCGTTGTCCCTAAAAGTAAATATATTGCCCATTTGCGGTACTATTTGATGCTTTTTTGTATGATTGTTGTATATGACAACATCTGGTAGCTTCTGTCAAGGCCACTTTTACCAATATTGTACTCTATTATCGCCAAATTATACATTTTCAAAGGACAACCGCGATTTGTAGAATCAGAGCTTTGAGTCATGATGAAAGGATGTTTTATGGATAAGCGATAAGCGTTTAAAAATCCAAAATAAACTTACATATAGGATTATTTTGGAACAAAACAATTTATAAATTTCATAGGTCGATAGTAATTTATATAAAGATAATCGACAATGCACGGATCTACTAGAGTTACATTGTTTATATTCCCGTATATCTCTCCGCTATCGTTCTAGCGCGCCGACAGTAAAACTTGGGCAGGCAGGAAACTCAACGAAATCATGCTTGGTACGGAACGTGTTAAATATATCGTATCATTCTTACTTAACTATTACCAGCTGCATTTTATTCTTTTGCCCAGTTTTATCGATTTTCTAAACGATTTTTATGTAAGGTTGTATGTATCCGATTAAAAAAAAAAGAAAAAAAAAGAAAGGAAGAAGACGTTCAACAAATGGAAAAAAAAGGCTTTCGTTGATCTTGAAAAATGAAACTGAAGAGATGAAACGAAGAGTACTTGGAGAAAGAGAAGAAAAGAAAACGAAAAGAAAGTGATAAGAATATAGACGTACTAAGACATCGATAAAAAGGCGAAGAAAGATGCCCATCAGGTTGGCAGAATTCTTCCCAGAGGAGAATTCTCAACGTAGAAACGATTATCCGAGGACTATACAGATAGCCAACCGATATGCAAGAAGAAAAAAAAAGAAAAGTGAAAGAAAAAAAAAAAGAAAGGATTCCCTCGAGTTTAACCGACGAGAATTTCTCCGTTAGTTCGACTTTCTAAGGAAAGAAGGAAACCGAAGGCACGAAGCCTGCCAATCGATTACCATTTTAAGGGCCTGTCCTTCGTTTTGCACTATGTTTTATTCAAAAATAAGAAAGAATCATGGAAATGATCGAAAGACGATGCTCGTTGTTGTTCAATTCACTGCGATGTTCTATTTTATATAAATATGATTTATAGAAAAATATGTTTCTAAAAATCCGAATAGGGTTGTTGGACTTGTAGAAAAATATTAATATCGTCTTAAATAACTTAACTAACTTGCCATTTTTTTCTTTACACGAGACACACGGAGGAGGATCGATTCCAAAGAAGAAAGAAAATAAAAGAAAAGAAAAGAAACCGAGATAGGTCTTAGCTATACTAGCTAGCCCTTTCGTTCGGTTTCTGTAGATGGGAAGGAAGCTTGCTTTTTACGAGTTCCTGCGGGATAGCAGGGAAATCCGGTAATTGTTACAACCACGATGATGGTTCACAGAAAACGCGGTGATTTTGAGAGGCCGCAAGGAATAAGAAAGGAAGTTGTAGAACCTGAGAATGAGAGAGAAAGAAAGAAAGAGAAGGGGTTTGAGAAGACAGGTCGAGAAGAAAATGGGCGATGAGAAAGAGAGAAAGAGAGTAAGACAGAGGCAAAGACAAAGATAAAGAAAAAGAGATAGAGAGATAGAGGGAGAGAGAGAGAGGAAGAATGTGGGTGGCGAGGCATTAAAATTCAAATATCAGAGCGTCGAGGAAGAACCCTCTGCTTTGAGATCCGCGGAGAGAAGCACGGAGAGCCAATATGAATACATTATAACGTGTTTGCATCCAGCCTCGGGCTCGGTAATGCCTTCTATTAGAATCATGCCGGTGCATTTTAATACGAAAGCAGAACGAACCGAATAAGAGAGACGTTCTTATTTCACCTTTTCCCTCCTTTCCTTTTGACCGAACTAGTAAGAATCTTCTTATCGTCTATTACACCCTGTAACAATCGCTAGTTGACGAAAAAAAAAACAAATTTTATATCCATTAACCGGTGACGAGACCTGTCACGAAATATGCATTAAACACACCATTATAATACAACTAACTAACTAACTAACTAACTAAACCTTATCTGCGTTAAATAATATTTCAATTTCATAATAATATATGTGTATCGCATATTATAATAATAAAAAATTCACGTTGGCGCCGTCGGGAAATCACGTGAAATGCACGCGCACCAACGCACAGTCAACGTGTTAAACTCACACACGCGAAATATTATTCTCCCCCGTATGGTAAATTTATAACGCACCGGGACGACGCCACCTACCTCTATCTTCCTCACCCTTCCACCGCCACCCCACCGATAGTGATTTGCTCCGGTGTTTACGCTTTTAATAGCCCTTTCTTTCTCATTCTTTCATGACCGTCACACCTCCTCCTCCTCCTCTTCTCTCGTAGATGCATCGAGTCACGTTACGCGATTACCCATTAGGAAATTGACTCGTTCGTTCTAGTTCGTTAACAAATCCGATCGTTTTCATTTCCCCACCCATCATCCTGAGCAAAAATTATAGTATATTCGACTTCACTTTGTCATTTCTCTCTGTCGTACTCAATTTCAATGGTTCGTTCAATTATTCGTTAACTTTAGTATCGCCCGAAACCATTCTTTTGAAAACAAAACGAACGATGTATTATATTGTTGATGACATTTATACATAGATATATCCTGTTATCGTGATTTTATATAAAAAAAAAAAAAAGAAGAAAAAAAAGTACAAATTTGATTTTTTCCTTTTTGCATTTCTATTTTTTTTTTTTTAAACGAATTTCGTTATATTTCTGCCGAAATGTATTTCATTCTATCGGATCTATATTTTCATGACGAAACATTATTCGACAGACAAAACTATATATACGGTCTACGTAAAAGCTTCGTAAGAAGAAGAAAAAGAAAAAGAAAAAGAAAAAGAAAAAAACAAAAGAAACCAAATAAAGTGCAATAAAAAGTTGAGGTAAAGGAAAATATGAAAAAAACTAGTTTTCCCATTAGATGGAAGAAAATTTGTAAGCTTCGCAAGCTTGCTGCAACAGCAGCAGCAATACGGTTAGGGTTCCCACGAGTCCACTACCATTATTCCTAGCGTCCTCCCTAATGCGTTATTTTAACGTTAAAACGAGCCGTTCATTATATTAATTACGGTCGAAAACGTGCGTCCGACCGGACGACGCTCGTTAACCCCACACAACTGATTTGATAATATAGAATCGCGATACTGAGTTAAAAGAGAAAACCGTGAGGGAGAATATAGAGAATAGAATAGAGAGAAAGAGAGAGAGAGAGAGAGAAAGAGAGAGATTGAGAGAGAAAGGTATACGAAGAAGCTTATCGTAAAAATATGCCATCATCCCGTTTTATTATCATGGCACGCGGAAAATTAGGGTAGAAAAAAGAAAATTAATTAATCTATTTTATCACATACAATCGGGTTACCGACAGAATTATTCAAGAACGTAACGTTTTTCTTTTCTTTTCTTTTTTTTTCTTCTTAAATCCGATAACAATTTTCTTAGATAAAGTGAGAAGGAAAGAAATAAAGAGCAAAAGATGAGTTGAATGTTTGAACAGGGTCTCACGAAGTACCAACGTTCTTTTTAATATGTTAACTCTTGGAATACGTTTCCCTACCTTTATTCTACTTCTACTTCTTCTTCTTCTACTTCTTCTTCTTCTTTTTCTTTTGCTTCTTTTGCCTCTTTTTTTTCTTTTTTTTTTTTAAGAATAGTAGAGGGAAACTTTAATTATCCGTAAAAACGAGACGCAGTGGCATAGCTGAAGTAAAGATTATTATCGTACGATACGTAAAAGGATGAGAAAGAGAGAGAAAAATAATTATAATAAATTCTACGGACGCTGAACGTGCGACGAAAGATAACAAAAAGAATAGGACTTGAATTCTTTTGAATCCTATTTCTTAATTAAATCCAGGTCCAAAGAGGAATAAACAGGGAGACATTTTTTAATTAAGTCTACCAGACTACCGAGATTTTCCACGAAGGAAATGACCGATTGCATTTATATATTAGGTGTGTGCATATTACATTTTTACACGTTTTTCTTATTATTAAATATATAATATATGATATATATATATATATATATATATATGTATATATTATTTATATATGTATCAAAATAATTTTGAACAGTAAATTGATTCACATAATTCGAACGAAATTTATCTGAAAAGTAAAAGAAAAGGGAAAAAAGGGGGAAAAACAAGATGAAAGGGAAAAATAAAACAAGAGAGAAAAAAAACGATGGAAAAAGGAAAGAAGGAAGAAAGGAAGAACTGACGACCCATTTCTTTCGAGAACGTGAAACATACTTTGGTAAACGGACGTGAATGTACAAAGAAAGTGTTATAACTGTTTGAAATAGAGAAAGAGAGAGATGGGAACACTGGGACTTTAATCCCGCGCGAACTGGACGACACCAGCTTAACATAACAGAGTTCTTACATTACAAATGTGGTTAAACCGGTGTGCACTATCCGTGTCAGGATTGAATTTAATAAAACTCTCTCTCTCTCTCTCTCTCTCTGTCTCTTTTTCTTTTAGCCTTTCTTTCTTTTTTTTGTTTTTTCCGACGTATTCATTTAAAACATTTTCAACAGCTATAAAAAAACGTTACCTCACAAACGCTTTCCATTTTGGCCAAGTAAATTTGATGGTTATTTAAATAATTATAGAGAAACGTGCGCGTGCGTACACACACACACACACACACACAAAACATATATATTATACATATAAATACCTAGCCTAGGAGGAAAACTCGGTTTCCTTTCCTTCGACGAATCGATCGATTCTTCTACTTCAATCGGACGATAAATTCACGGAAATAAATGGACCCTTATGGGGTATTTCCTTACGTTGGTGCACTCGAATACGCAGGAATATGTCTATCCTGCATTCAATGGGTAATAACATCACGCCAATATCTTCATGATATGTATTTCTAACATATATTTTTCGTTTATGTTCATTCGCATACGTTTTAAGCAAATTTATATTGTAGCTAATAATAATAATAATAATATCTTAAAAATGAATTTATCACATGGTCTTTCATTTTATAAAATATAAATCATTCGTTTTAAAAATATAATAATATTTCGATATTATTTATCAATATTTAAATAATTTCATATTATATAAAATGAACCGAGAACAGTAAATTAAATTCCAAAAGTCAATTCTTTATCGCTTTCTAACTCTAACAAAATGAAGTCCAGTTAAGAAAACAGCAACAAGCATGAAAGACCTCCTCTACCTTTTACCACCCCTTCTCCTCCTCCTCCTCTTCCTCCTCACCTCTTCTTTTTCGATTTTCTTCTCGTTCTTTTATTTCTTGTTCTAAACACAGACTCCGGATACTCTCGGGTAAGGGAACACGTAGCAGAGATTCCAAGACTCTTTATTGCGTTCCAGTAACCGAGTTCCTTAGAGAAAGAAGAATAGAAGTTAGCGCCATAGAATTCTCTTTCCTTTCCTAGCCCTTTTATTTCCATTCCATTCTTTCACCTCCTCGTTGCTGAAACTTTTTCATGCAATTCGTCAAATTGATCGTCAGTACAGATTATTCACTCATTAAACTAGACAAAATTCGTTTGAACGAGACTTTTTTTAATGGACGTACATTCTTAAATATTTCCTCGCGTTATATTAAACCGTCAGAAATGAACAGAAAATTGAAATTGCTAACGGAGACTTCGGTATACGACAAAAGAATAAAAATCAAAAATAAAATAGTCAATTAAAACGATCGTAATTAAATAACAATATTATCTATATATATGTGTTGAGTTTTATTCAAACAATACAAAAAATAAAAGATTCGTAATATTAATACCCCATAAAGGTAATAATCCCTAATCGTTTATAATAAAACAAAAAGAAAAAGAACTAGAAATGGAACGAAATAAAAATAAAAAAAAAAAGAAATAAATAAATCGAAGAGAGAATTCTTGTCTCGTCCCGTTAGTGTTTCACCACGGACATTTTCTCACGGGAGGAGAAAACGTTCTCCTAATAAGTCGTGAGGAGAAGACTCGAGTAGAATCGTCGTCGTCGAATCGTTCGTTCGTTCGACGAAAAAGAAAGAAGGAAGAAGATCGTTCGTGAACGCGTCCAACAAGGTAAAGAGTCCATAAATGGTGAGAGAGTGCTCGTACACGTGGCACACACACAAACGCACACATACATAGATACGTGACACACCCATATGCGTGTACGTTCTCTCTTCAAGTTAGACTCGGTCATTGTCGTCTCCCATTTCTTCTTCTTCTTCTTCTTATTCTTCTATTCGTTTCTATGTCGATGCGTTTACGTAAAAACCTTCTATAGGGAGGAAAGAGCATAATTACATTGGAATAGTAGTCACAAAGTGGCGGAACCGAAATTCTCTTTCTTCCATTAAAAGAACACCAAGAATAAAAAAAAGAAATGAAAAAAAAGAAGAGAAAGAAATCTATCCGAATAATAGACGTGAATTACTGAATAAAAAATATTACCCCAAAGACTATAACCTTTTTTTTTTTTTTTAATAAAAATATTATTATCCATAAATTTGTAAAAAGTATGATTCTTGATATAATCGGTTTTTTTATCAAATATTTCTCCTTCTTCTTATATCTAAAAAGAATAATATTGAAAAAAAAATATATGATCTCTTTAACTTTTTCTTCGAGAGTAAATCTGATTGTGAATTACAAAAAAAATATAACGAATATTCTATCTGATGTGAAAGAAAGAAAGAAAGAAAAAAAAAAAATAAGAAGAATCTTCTTACCCTTTTTCTCTTTCTCTCAGTCAATCGTTCTTTTGAAGTTTTCAACGAATGTCCTGCCATCGAGAATATCAAAGTAGAGTCCTCCTCAAAGTTTCGAATGTTCTTTCTATCTATCTCTCTCTCACTCACTCACTCACTCACTCAATAGATATATTTCTACCTATTTCTATCTCTTTCTATATCGCCAGAGTTTCTCGTTTTCAAGAAGCAAGTATTTCGAGCAAGGTAAACCACGTGCACAAGAATGGTGGTGATGGAATCGTAAAACCGCCATTAAAACGCAACGCAATGCAATGCAACGCAATATGCAATATGCAATATGCAATATAATATACGACTATACTTGTACAGGGGAAAGATGCATAAATTTCGTGTATTATTTTATTATACGAACGAGTTTCAAATACGAGCCTTATTCTTTCTATCTCTCTTCTTCAATTCACCTATTCTTTATCTTTTACTTAATCATTTTTCTCTCTCTCTTTCTTTCTTTCCTTTTATTGTTTTTATTATTATTATTTTCATTTTAATTTTAATTTTCTATATTTTTTTTTTCGTTTTACAAGAAAAATTCCTTCGAATATTCCTCCTCCCTCACTCCCCCTCATTCCCATATCGCGAAGCTATAAAACTCTTCCATTCAATTCGCTTGACGTTTATTTTATACAGTTAAACCGCCTCGTATTTTATCGACGATAGAAGAATAAGAGAGGAAAAAAAGAGAGAGAGAGAAAGAGAGAGAGAGAGAGAGAGAGAGAGAGAGAAAACGATTTGCGTACATTTGATTGGTGATTTCACTGTTCGTTCATTTTTATGATGTAAAAATAAAACAAAAAGAAAGAAAGAGAAATTAAAATAAAAAGAAAGAAGAAACGTTCTCTCGAATACTGATCGATGAATTATTAAAACTTACGATTGAAAATCAATGTAACGAGATAGATACCAATATGTCGAACTAAAAATACCCTTATATATGATGTTAACCGTTAATGTGCAAATTACCTAGCTAATATGCAAAATAACTGATGACATAAGAATGACACTTATTATTTAACATATATATATATGAGCCGTTTATTTTGAAAGTGGCATAAGTCACTTTTTCAAAAAAATCGTATTAATGGGAACACTAATTACAATTGAATGGTATCTTTTCATTTTCAATAAAAAAAAGAAAAAAAAAGTGACTTATGCCACTTTCAAAATAAACGGCTCATATATAGAAAAATAAAAGAAAAATTAATCGTCTATTCAATTGAAATACAATATATGCAAAAGAAAATATCGATTGTTCCAACATTTTTGACTAGAATGATCAGATTGACGAGAAAAATTGAAGAAGTGAACTTTCCAGTAATCAAACCTTTTTATAAAAACAAAATATATCAAACATTAAGAAGTTTTCTATATATATATATATATAAAGTTATACTCTTTACTCTTTTGACGAAAATAGCTTTACCAAAAGTCGATTAAATTTCTCGATCACATGTTCTGAATATTCAACGACCTTTGAAATATTCCTAAAAGCGATGACACCGTACTCTTGTCCTCCTCTTCTTGATTACAACGAGGATATCAATAGATACGTCTCTCTCTCTCTCTCTTCGATACAATTAATTACAATTTCATATTGTTTCTTTTTGATTTCTTTTTCTTTCTTTGATTCAATCGAGAACCAGGGGGAGATACAATAGATAAAAGGACAAAAATAAAATAGAAGATAATAAGAGGAAATAGCTACTATTCCTTAAATGACGTTGGTCTTTTTGTCGAAAGAAAATTCTACCTAGAGGAAAAAGAAAAGAAAAAAAAAAGTATCTTGGTTCAAGAAAAAGTCACTATACTTCTCAGCCCTACCTACTACTACTACTACTACTACTATTACTACTACTACTACCTTCATCTCTTTTCTATCTTATCCTTTCTTTTAATTTAATTTCATTGTATTGCTATGAATTGGAGTCGCTAATAAGAGTAACATTTCAGAACAAGGTATCTCACAAGTTTTTCTTTCTTTTCTGTCTGTCTGTCTGTCTGTCTGTCTGTCTCTCTCTCTCTTTCTCTTTCTCTTTCTTTTTCTCTTTGGTTTAGAAAGAGAGTTCTCTCTGATATCATTTAATTCCAAGGAAGAAGTGTAGTTTCGTTTCAAGCTGGCTCGAGTTCTCTCGAGGAAAAAGGAAGGAACCACGCTTTCTTTGGTTCTAACGCGCACACTCTTCTAACTCTCTGATAATAATTATCACTAACGCACGAATACAGGTATTACAAGGTAATAGAAAGAGAAAGAGAAAGAGAAAGAGAAAACTCGGTCCAGTGAGCACGGGATAAAAAAAAAAAATAAAAAACCTTCAAAGAGGAGTACTGAAATTACTATTTCTGCTATACATTGGAAAACGCTCGCATGTCGGTTCACTTATTGAATTTATTAACCATGCTAATAAATTCAATGCGTTACTAATTTACTCGAGGAAAGTAGAGAACGTTCAATGAGAATCTTACAATTAGATCTTCTTTTTTGTTCACGAGTGATCATAATATATGTTATATTATAACTAACCTTTAACAGAAATATAAATATTATATTACGAAACAAAAACGTCTAATTAAAAATATCATACCGTGAAATTTGATAATTAATATAAATAACAAAATATAATATTATATAACTCGTAAGAATTTCATTGGTTTTATTAAAAAAAAAAAAATAAAAAACAAATAAACGTAATTTATATAATATAATACATACAATAATAAAGATAAATATATATTATTTCACTATTTCTTCTACGTTCCATCAATGTTATATCTATGGTATCGCGTTATTATATCACGTTACTCTGATCGACTATCTTTATTTTCCATATAAATATACAATAAGGAAAGGATTTAATTGAATAAGAACAATGAACTTACAAGGCAACAATAGCAAACCCGATATAAATTATTCTTACGTTAAACCAAAAGACGAAGAGGAAAGATCCATTCTCTATTTTCGGTCGATCAAACTCCTAGGAAAACATATTCACGAAAGCAAGTTTGACTTTCCATGTTTAATTCACGCTTCTCTCTCTCTCTCTCACTCTCTCTCTCTCATGGTGAACACATGCCCCTTACAAATTTGCATGTATAAGCTAGCGTGTTCACAAATACATACTTGTAAACACATACAGGCGTATACTTGACGTGTTAAAGCGATGCATGAGTGTGTTTTCGCGAGTTGTGTACAAGCACACGAATAAATGTATTTACTCAAGGGCAGGGATACATGGACTCTGGAGTATATGGAGTCAAAAAGAGAGAGAGAAGGGGGGTAGGGGGTAAGGGGAGGTGAGAGAGAGAGAGAGAGAGAGAGAGAGAGTAAGAGAGAAAGAGGAAAAGGGTGAGAGGGGAAACTGAAGGCCGAGGAGTGCCATCCAATATATTGCATTACAGGGCACCTATCGATTTGCTGGGAGCTATCAGCTTTCGTTGCTAGGCGATATCTCGATGATATCCACGGAAAGAGAGAGAGAGAGAGTGAGAGGGGGAGAGAGAGAGGGAGAGAAAGTTAGAGGGGAGAAGTTGAATGGACAAGATAGAAAGCAAGAGAAAGAGAGAGAGAGAGAGAGAGAAAGTTAACATAATTCGAAGCAAATCCTTCGAGACGATACTGGCACCGATCGAATTCCTTTGCGAACCGAAAAAATGTGAAATGAAATATTTCCAAGTGCGTATGAATAAATAAAATAAAAAAAAAATAACATAAAACTCCAGAATTATATCGAGTACGTGTAATAAATTAAGAGGTTAAATTAATATTACGAAAATAATGAAATGAAAAAGAAATAAATAGAAATAAAGAGAAAAGAAACGGTATATATATATATATATATAAATTCCCGTAATAATAGGTTACGAAAGTAAGCATGATGATAATTGCAAGGAAAATAGGGGATGATTATCGAAAAACAATTCGATAAATGAAACACCACGTAAATAAGCGTTGAGCTTGACAAATGAATGTTTCGCGAGGTTTCACGTTGTCTCGGAAAATGAACGTTTTGTACGCGTGTAACTGCAGATCTTTCGCGCGCGTGCATTTCAAATAAAATGGGTTAGGGGTGCACCGGGTAGAGATATTTAAACGATTGCATCGTCAGACGTTTCGCCGGGTTCGTTTCGACGAAGTTATTATCGAAATTAATGTCTCGAATTCGTTCAAACGTTTCGGTTTGTTCGATCGATCGATTCCGAAATTCAAGAGAACGATAATCTCTCGTGATAATAATTGCTCGTAAAAATAATGAATATACATTTCGATGAAATTTTATACACACGCCACAGCGAGCGAATATTTGACTAACTGACGTTCGTTATCGAGTTTGCTTCCAATTAAACGAACATTTATTATTATAAGACAATCTTGTTTATAAGCCACTTTCAATATTATATTTCATTATTGTAATTAAAACAAAACCCTCTGATACGTTTGATTAGGGTTACGCTTGGATATTTCAAAAATTGCGTTAATTTTAACAAATTTTCTACGAGTAATTTCGTTCTTATATTGTCTTTTCGCGAGATCTTGAATTCATGAAATAAAATCTAATTCCACCTTTTGTCTTCTATCTCTATCTCTCTTTACTATACTGATTTTTGAAATAAAGAAGTTTCACTTCTCTCACGTTATTTTTAATTGCTTGGCTTTTAAACGTTGGAACACGATAGCACATAGTTTCACAGGAAAATCATTATTTTGCAATAAAAGATCTTTCCAAATTGGTTTAGTAGTTTCTGAGAAATTACTTTGAACAATTGAAAAAAAAAAAAAAAAAGAAAGAAGAACAAACTTTTCCTCTTTAGATTAATATTAACGTAGACACAAATTTACGAGAGTAAAGAAGCTTTCATTTGTTTATTAACTAAATTACGATTGAAAAGAATAAAGCGAAAAAATACTGTTTAAATGTAGTAATTAAATTGATAATGATTATTAATTACAATCGCAATTTTTAATGCTATTATCATAAAAATTCACCAATTTCGTATTATATATAACTTAATTTATGTATATACATATTTATCATTATTAATCGAAACCCGTACAATATGAAATTTTAAAGCATTCAATAAAAAAGTACTGGATAATAATTCCGACATTTTTCCAATGAGTCGAATTCAATTTCGGATCGCACGTGTGCCATCCCATTAAAGATTGAACTACAGCCGCAGGTGTTAGTAATTTTCCGCGTCGAGAAAAAATGTCCTCGACAAATTTTTTATCCAAGAATTAACGAGTAAAATATTTGAAGATTTCGATAAATTTGTTGACTACGCGTATTGAGTTTTAAATTCGGTCATAGATAACAATTATAAATATCGAGAATAATAATTACTCTGAAGTAATTTGTATTATAATTTTAATTATATAAAATATATATTCATTTAAAAGTTTTGAATAAAATTTAAAAATATGTTTACGCGTATAAGAATTTTGAAAGTTTTTTATTACAAGTAAATATTAATTATTTGTGAAATTGATTTTACTGTATATATCTGTATAAAAAGTAAAATATAAAGATACGAGGGGCAGCATGTGTAACGTAAACACATTTTGAAAGTAGTATTAACAATAAAGGCGGTATATATTCGAGTTTCGAGAAAGGTACTTCGTAAAAAAGTCGACGAGTTCCCTGCATAAATAAATAACGTGTGCAGTTGCACCTGTAAATACGTACACACGCATATACATAAAGAGCGCGCACACATAAGCTTGCAGGAGCATGGTGAATGTGGTAGCAGTTAAGTAAGTAGGTTGGTAAGGAGGAAGGTTGAGAAGAAGGTAAAGAGGAAAGAAGGGGAAGAAAAAGAAGGAAGGGGAAGGTTGGTAGGTAGGTAGAAGGTACAAATAGAGGATAGGACAGGTATCAACATAAATGCAGGTGCACTGTGCAAACTGCAGATATCGAAACGCATGGGAAGAGAACTTCCTACCCTCAGGAACAACTTTCCAACTGGAATAAACTATTGAAACCTGATCGTTTACCTAATATCAACTATTACCTTTAACATGACTAATGACTTATTAATAATTAGATCTTATCGATTAGATCAATTCTGAGTATTTCTCCTAATTGAAACGATGACTCGAATAACCATACTTATTAATATTATTATTATAATTAAGTAATTAAATTAAAAATCATTATTTTTCCTTTGTAAATATTCTTAAGACGAGGAATATCTTCGTATAAATATTTTTAACATCTCACTCTTTTAGTCTAATAAATCTTTTTTTTTTATATATATCATAAGATGATACAATCGGTTGTTGAAAAAGAAAGAAAAAGAGAAAATAACGATAAATAAAAATGGAAAACGAATAAAATACGTTACTTTAAAAAGAAAGACTTGCAAGAAGAAGAAACAACAACGTAAGGTATTTCAGCTGCTACCCTTCGGCTAAAATTCCTTAAGGAAACTAATTCTCTTGAGTAGAGAGAGAGAGAGAGAGAGAAAGAGAATCAGACACCGGACAGGAAGAGTTTTCTCTTGTGACACAAGACACTTCCTCTTGTGACACGAGAAATTTTCGTTTCATCGAGCTTGCTTCTAGTCTCTCTCTCTCTCTTTCACTTACGTACGTAAACATGCATGCATACATCAACAAAAACACATATACAAGAGTGTCGAATTTCGCGAACGACAAGGAGTCGTCGCTTCGTTGTCCCTTGAAAATGAAAAATTTACGAGCTTTAACGTGGAACCCTTTTTCGAGAGTTTCGTATGCCTTTCTTTCGGCACGTTTAAATTCACCGAAATTCCAAACCGTATTTTCGTCGAGAAAAACGCGTTTTATCGTCCTTACAGAGAGAGAGGGAAAGAGAAAGAGAAACCTGTATTTTACTGTAATTTACTATATTAAATTAATACTAACATTACACACAAAGATTTAAAGAGTATTAATTCAACGATTAAAAATAGAAATAGGAACAAGAAGAGATAAGAAATGTTTCACTTTTATATATTTCTATTTATAAGTAATAATAATAATCATTTAAATAAACGATGGAAATGTTTTCTTATTCTCTTGGTTCTAATGTAAAAAGTTAAAAGGAAAATTAAAAAGAAAAACAAAAAAGACAAAGAAAAAATTTGTAATGAAAGTTATAAGAAATATCGTTCGATATATTAGGTATTAAATAAAAAACTTCGACGTAATTATTAATAAAGTAAAGAAAACAAAAGAAACGAAACGAAAGGAAAGAAAACTAGATTGCATAGGCAAGCGGAAAAAGTTATTATGAAAATTTCACCGTTTCCATAACGGTGACTTTCCAAGTTTTTATTATAACGAATGTAGAGTTGACCGGTAGAAAGCGTAAAATCTGTCCTAATAAATGACTACATATAACATACTTACATATTTTACAGAGAGAATTTATGCGAGTAACACAATACACAATATCATGCATATAAAACTCGTAACTTTGATATTGCTTATGACGAATCATTTTTTTTCTAACTACTGCCATTGCTAATCTATTTCCTCTTATACACGTATATATTATTTTCATCAAATTGCAATCTATTCACGGAAACGGATAACTAATGTAAGATGATTCTAAGAATCATATTAAATCAAGGATAAGATTAAAAGAAATATAAAGAACGAGGAAAAATGTATATGATTCGAATAATTTACCTCCATATGTACTACCGATTATGAAATTAAATAAATTATACGATTTAACGTAACGTATATACGTATGCACATATATATGTACATCATTCGTTAACAGTATACACACATTCGCGCACATATGCATCTCATTTGCATAGCAACAAAACAACACGTACACGTAAACGAAAAATAAATTTGATACTTTCCTTATATAGTATCTTGAGTTAATAAAGATTCTAAGTTGAATGAAAATAAATTAGAAAAAGACGATAATATATATATATACATTTTCGACTAGAATACAAAAATAAACCTATATCTGTAATACTTAAAAACTTAGAAACCCTGGGAACCTTGACTCACATAGAATAAACTAGAAATAAGTAAATCATTCGTCAAAGATAGAACGAAAATGTAATGGACAAAAAATTCAATATAAAATTCATTAAAGAGATTGGTTCCGGTCGTTAGTCAATTTTGATGAAAATTCTATCGAATTCGAAAGAGCAATAAGGAAGCGATATGTTATTGGTCGGAATGTACGGATCGAACAGAGACCGCTTGAATATTTGAAAAATAGAAATGAAAGGCCTCGTCAATATGAACGAATCGATCGAAGGATTAAGATACGTTTATTAGAGATAACGATAGAGATAGAAAGATAGATAGAGATAAAGATAAAAAGAGAGAGAAAGATCGGATCGATGAACGTGTAATTGCTGTTCGAAGGGAAAATGCTGGCAAAGCTGAGTATCGTTGATGCTGCCGGAGTAACACGCTCGTTCCACCCTCGACAGGCTAATAACTTTTCCAAGAGAAGTTAATTAATATTTCCCTCTCTTTCTTTCTTTCTTTCTACCTTTCCTTCTGTCTTTCTTTCTTTATTTCATTCATTCATTCATTCATTCATTCTTTCTTTCTATGTTCTTTCCATCCTTCCTTCCTTCCTTTTCTCTCTACTCACCACAAACGAAGGACGATCATATATAATACGTTATGAACTAACCGGAGATGAACTTCCGTAGAATTCAACATCACTGATCTTTCTTCCATCTCATTCATGCGTATATATATATTAAAATAAAGAAATAATTTCTTTCTTTTTCTTTTAAATAAATTTACAAGGTATTCTATAAGTTTGAATGCAAATAAATCAGAGTTGATTTTAATTTTCTTTTTTATTATTACTGATTGATAAACTTATCAGATGTATTTTATGAGTTTACGTTATAATTATGTAATAGCCTAATAATAGGAAAACTTTCAATTAAAAAATTTTTAAAATTATGAAACTTTGGAAATATTTATACGAGTTTATAAATATCTTAGGATTATTTCGGATCTTTTCAAAACTGTAAAAAAAGAGAGAAAGAAACACTCATTAAAAATCACTTTCGAACTTGTCCTTAATTAAAGCTAAAAGAAAGAAAGAAAAAAAGAGATATCGGAATGACCATGTCGAGAAATATTCATATTAACTGTAACAGAGAAAACTGGTTTCTAATCGAACAATAAATCTCGTAGAATACTCGAGAAGCAACCTCTTACTAGGTTCATATCGACATAACTTCAAACGTGATGTAATCGAAAATAAAAAAGTTTTGAAGAAAAGAAAAAAAGAGTTTACGATGGATGCCTTGTAAAAATGCCTTACCGGACTTTCGCAAATAAAAGTTACGAAAGTTTCTATGATACGTGGTGCGTTTTACACAGCTTCCCGAGAAACTAGTTCTTTGTTTTCCTTCTACCGGCAGAACAATACACGTGAAAAGCGTCACGAAAGAGAAGAAACTCAAGTTAATGGTTTTTGCTCTCAATTCTTCGATATTCCTAAACGTACCGTGAAAAAGATCTTTTTGTTAGATCTAAGAACTTCGAATTATATAAATATAATAATAACGATGAGATAAATTGTATATCTAGAAACTATTTTATCCAACACTCGAGACAATATGAGTTTTATAACCATATGTAAAGTTTTCTATTGAAAACTTTTTATATTAGATATTAATATGTGTAATAATATATTAAAATATTGTTTAACATTAACATGTTTTTTTCAAATATCTATATACATTTATTATGTTACCTTACAGCTGTTTAGCATTGCTGCTCTACCATGGTTATTTCTTCTGCGGTTCGTAAAAATTACAAAATCTAATTAAAAAAAGTATTATATATCGTCCGAAGAAGTTGTTCGCTTCTGTTATAAAACATTTTCGAAAAGAGCGCATTAATTTTAATTATAATTCTTTGTACTCGACGAAAATAAAAGAAATACCCAGTATACATTTTGATAAAAATACTCTTATTTTGTGATTTATAATAAATAAAAACAAGTAGAGAGCAGTAGTAATGTTCGCTTTGAGGAATAGGCGCGAAATTTGAATGTTTTCGGTAACGCATAATCTACCTGTTATCACATTTGAAATATTTACATCAGGAGGTATCTTTAGATAACTCAAACGAAGGAACCATTATTAAACGATTATGAAGACTTTGATTAATAGCAAAACTTACAAAAGAATAAAATAAAAAATATTCCTATCGTTAATCGAAGATAAGAAATACTTACGAAACGCCTTAAATCATTGTCCAACGAAGAAATTTGGTAGAAATTCTTGATGGAAATATCGAAACTATTGGTTATCCGATAAGGATGGTCAAGGAAGGTCAAGAAACGAAGAAAAAAGACGACTAGCTGTACTTCTCGACAATCCTTCACGAAGAGACACGAAAGATCCTCGAACTTGAATCTGCTTGAATTACTCTCTTGAGATCTTCTTTGTTCACAGGAAAGAAAAAGAATAAGTAGATAGAAGGAAAAAGAGAGAAAGAGAGAAAACAAGAAGATAGAAAGAGATATAGAAATTACGTTTAAACAACAAGAAGGAAATAAGAAAAGGATATAAGATAATCACGGATAAAAACGAACTAACAGCCGGTTTCGAAGCACGCGGCGTTGACAACGAGTAGTTAGGTTTGCTCTAACCTAAGCCGAGAGCTGCACTGTGTAGGGGTGGTAGGTCGTTCGCACGAGAAAGACAAGGATAAAAAAGGGAAGAGAGAAAAAGAGAGGAATGATAATAGTTTACGAGAGAGAGAGAGAAAGAAAAAGAAAGGAAGAAAGAGACAATAACACAGAGACACAACACGGAAAAGGTTCGAATAAGAGACACAACTAGCTGTAAGATTACGAACACGATAGTCCTTGTTTTTTATTGCAATTTATCTCGCGAGGATAACACAGAAATGCAAAGGTTCTCTACGACGAGGCATCCGTCGAAGGACTGCCGTCCAACCCGCTCGCCCCACCACACCGCGCGTCATACCCACTGCTTCGCCGTGGTGCAGTAGTGGGAAATGCAATGCTTCATTGGTGGGGAGTCGCAACCCAGCGAGAGAGATTCCCAGACCTTTCGTCGACCAGGTGGCGCAAGCCTTGCTAAGGGGAAGTACTAACGAAAGAGAGAGACGGAAAAACACGCGCGGCGCCAACAACGGCATCGCCCAATCTCGGAGAAAGCGAGAGGGATGATATCGGCAAGCAGGAACGTACACCTTCGCTCTAATGCCATAGTGCTAATAAATATATTTAAGAAAACCTACTGTTAATCTTATCTCTACAAATTTTTTTTAGAATTTAATAATGGTTTTTTTCAACATATTTGTATTTGTTTTTTTTTTTCTAATTGATTTAAGTAAAGAAGATATGTTAATAAAATAAATGTAATTTTTAAAAATAATCATCTTTTTAAGTTTTCAAATAATTTGTTTGATATTAATCTAATAATTATTATTATTTCGTTTGTGCATTCAGTTAGATAAATACGTTTTAAATTAATTTTAATGATGTTAGATAGTTGATCGTAAGGTTTCCGTTTCGAAAGATGCCGGTACTGATCCATGGTTAAGTCGGTCGTTTGGTGGGGTTAAAGTTGAGGAGTGAGGGAGAGAGAAAGAGAAGAAAGAACGGACGCCGAGTCGAACGACGACCGGTCGAGTTTGCGCACTGGACAAAGTATGACCGAAGTATGAACTTTTTCCATGTTCCACTGAGGTCGACCATGCGCCTCGTAACTGTCAAACGTATATCTTTCTTATGTTTCCTGATCTACCTTACCGACCTAACTCTCTCCCTCTCACGAATCTCTCTACATATTACACTCACCCACTCTCTCGCACACTCTTTTACTTACAACTAAATTTTACAAATGAGTTTCTCTAATGTTCTAACACAATTTTATTAAAAGAAAACTAAACACAGATCCATTGAGATTGTTGTTCTGAAAAAGACATTATAATAAATAAAATAATAGACAATTAAACAATTATAAAATCTATGGTACATCTCAACAAATATTTGAAGTTAAATTCGCCATAGAATAAAAAATAATTATGTTTCATATTTAGTGTTTACATGTGTGCCTTCAGAAATGCTCTTATACATATGTAATATTTAAAAAGGTGTAATGTTAAATCCAACGATGATAAACCTGTAACAAAAAGCAAACTATATTAGTTATACAGTCAAGTGATACAATAGCCTGACATATAAGTGGTCCAATTGACAGATGCACTTTTCATTTGAATTCTCTATTTATTTTTATCCAATCTCTATTTACCGTTAGTAAAATAAAATTACATATAAACCCGTGATTTTACATTAAAAAATATGAATTATTAAGAAACAAGAAAAGTATAAATATTATAATAAATTACTAATAAAAATAATATCCTATTAATTATTATAAAATACTTTTAAATTTTTACGTTATATACAAAATAAAAATTGCAAATATAATAAAATACAAACAAGAAAAAAGAAATGAATGTAATATTTACTGAACGCTAATCAAACTTTAAAATTTAATAATACGAGAATTTTATTAATTTTAAATCTAACTAACTAAAAACTTATGCACCTTTTGGACGATTTGGCACACAGATTTGGTGTGTCAAGAAGATGGAATGGTCCATCATCTCCAATTACAATTACAAATTAATGACGAGCAAAACAATAAAACAATTGAATATAAAATATGACTAAAGAGCTATTTTCGAAAAGTTCGAACTTATTGTTGAACCTTTGAAAATAACTCTTTAGTCTGTGTAGTTGCCCACTTGATACCACAAATTTGTGGGGGCCTCTTCGGCATTAGCCTCTTCGGCATTTAGCCTCTTCTTTCTTCATCCCTGAAAACTGCATTGGACAATTTCTACGTTCGAGCAAGATAAGATCTCTCGTACTTTTTTTTACAAATTAACTCGTATTTTGTTTGATAATACTAATTCTCGATTATTAAAAAATTAATTTACATTTTCCGTTAGTTATTCAAGTTCGTGGACCATCAATGAACTATAAGTTCATTGATATATACACGAGCACAATTAAACGAATGTCCAAGCAGATAATTATCGATGACCTAATAACACGTCGCACTTTTAATGTCAAAAAATAAAGTAGAATTGAAATAAATAATGCAATAAATGTTATGCATTTTCTTGCAATATTTTCATTTCGTTCATTAGTTATATTTCTAATTGAGAAAATCGCGATTGTGCGAAGTGCTAATATTATAATACTTAAAACTAAGTACCAAATGGATAAAAGTATTATGCATCGTTCGAGATATAATCGAAATAGAAATAAATCTTTCAAATCGTTGCAAATTCCTTTGAATCTCATGATACATAATAAAGATTACAGAAGAGTTACAAAATAAAATTATATAGCAAGCATAATAGAAAGAATAAAACAACAATTTTTGTAACAATTCTGTATAAACCCGGAGACCAAATTTCCACTCCGGAGTGGAAACAAACCTAATGCCTTTTCCGGGCCCTACCTGCTTAAAATTAAAATGTTCACATTCGCTCAGAGAAGTATGCTAACTGCCCGCTAATTAACCGTATTTAAAAAGTGCAAACATACATACATAACCACCCACTCACTCCACGATTCTCTTCCATACCACCAGGGAGCAAAAGCCTAAACTAGAGAGCATGCCCCGGGGCACCTCCGACACCCTAGTTCAAACGCGTGTTTTCTAATTTTATGGGAATAYGTACTTTTTGCTGTAATCGTCTGCCAAGACTAGTGATTATTGCAATAGTGACTAAAGCAAAAATACTGGTACATACTAGTATATATCAGCATACTAATATAATACAAGTATTGTAAAATTTCCACAAATAAATGCGGTAACTCTASTATTCAAAACGATTTTATTATGAAAAAAAAAAATTAGAAACATTTAATATATTTAAATAGGAAAATAAAACCATGTGTATTTTTTATATCACACCTAACTCTTGGTGTGCTATACTAAGTAGTATTCTAAGTATTAAATAATGCAATTATTAAAAACAGTACACACTACCTAATACGCACATACTGGTGTAAAGTACATCGTCCAACCACTAGCWCAATGACAGCCGCCAATAGGGGAAAAACTTAAAACTAAACCTAAACTAACCGTTTCTCACCCATACGAGTAGCACCTGGGCACACGTATAGATGAGAACGCAGAAAGTATAGGRGGGAGAAACGGGAGATTAGTATATTAGAAGCTGAAAATCCTGATCTAAAAAATATGATTAAAAACATWTATATACATAACACATAAATACATTTTTATAAAAATTCATCTAAGCGTCTAAGGACTCTACAATTAATTTAATAAATAATAACTTTGAATATCTTTTAMTATATTTCAAAACTTTGGACGTCTCCTTTCATTAAGTTGCCTGTTCTAATAAAAGAACTGGGCTTTGAGCCGCCACTTAACTGCTAGAATCTATCTGTCGCAAATGAGTTTGTTTTCTTGTTCATTTATTTATAATATCAAAGTATCGATATATCAAAATTAATCGCGATTAGATAAACTAAGTACGAAGCAATGCATCTAAGACATTTATTACATGCTTTTCTGGACGAAAACGAGTAAATTGATGCTCGGTTTCTCCACTACTAACCACGAACAAAACACGTAATAAAAAAGAAAGTGCATTTATTAATTGCACTATTAATCAAATGAATTTAACCGATGAGACAAGAAAACCTATCCTGAACTAATATAAAATATACAATACAATATATAATATAATATACAATTTTCATGAGAAACTCCTACAAAGGAATTACTCATGTGCTCGTCACTAATTTATTGGAATAATTACAACCAGTAACTCGTGCCGATTAGGACCTTTCATCCTCGGCATGATTGAGCACCGGAGGTACTTTTAATTTTTTGACTCACTACGTAAGAAGTTCTACGATGGCTCCAAATCACTCCTACTTTGCAGCAAGTATTGTAGTCGGACGATCGAAGAAGATCCATCGAAGATCCACCGAAGATCCATCGAAGATACACCGAAGATCCATCGAAGATCCATCGAAGATCCATCGAAGATCCATCGAAGATCCACCGATGATCCATCGAAGATCCATCGATGATCCATCGAAGAATTCATCCCACATCTTTGGTAAGGTAGAAAGTCCGTCGTCATATCTGTAAAATAAAACAGAACAAAACGATAAGTTATCCATAATATGATCCAAAATCGTATCAAACAAAAACGAATAAAATGTTAATAAAAATGAATACTTACAATGCATTYCARTGGRATRMAGYTCAGTGGCAYCATGGTGATGCATCTCGCGTGAATCTAATAACGCGTTATGAACGAAGATAAGAAACTATAGATGAGTTTCTTATCGCGAAAACGACATTTAATTATACGGCGAGCAACACT
>NW_014569684.1:353396-356042 GCF_001313835.1 Polistes canadensis | reverse complement strand
GGCGCGAAACTGAGATACATCGATGATTATATCTTCCGTATTTTTTAATATTTCGTTTTGAAAACACTGACGTATGAAAATCTTGTGTGTAGCTATCGTATGATGTATAATAGGAAGGTGTAAAATACTTTTCAATTACCTGGATTAAAATAGATGATGCAGTACGCTGGAACATATACACCTGACAGATTATTAATACGGTGGTTGCCGCTGCAGCGCGGTAGTCGCTGCAATGCCCCATACCTCTGATGACGTCACATGGTGTCATGGCTGCTTGATAATTTTGCATTTTTTCCATCTATTATAGAAAAATATCGAATAGTTAAACAATAGTATATAGGAATATAAAATTTGTCGAAATATATACTTTATTAACCCGGACAATAAAAATTGATCATTATAAGTCGATATCTATAGAAATTATGCCGTAAAATAAAAAATAAAAATGCATAGAAAAATGCATATTAATGTACATGGAATTTTTTTCTACGCAAATATTTGTTACCCTCGACATTATCGTAATCTTTCAATTATATCATTTGGAAGTTATTTGTTAAAAGAATCGATTAGTATATAAGACGATTATTTACGTTAAAAAATAGTTTGTAATTACCTGAATGTAACGGGACGCCGTAGTATCCGTGCGATCTCCACCGCCGATGCCGCGAAAAGAAAGAAGCAAAGTGCGCTGATTGGCTGATCATTATGTCAGAAGTGAGTGACCAATTAGAAATTCCTAATAACCATATAGAGATGCATTTGACGCACACAAGCTTGCCCCTTCACACGTACGTAGCTCGGCTTTCTTCATGACCACACTAGTCAAGCTTGATATGATAATTTATTTATTAAATAAATCAAAAATTTATTCTATTTTTCTATTTAAGGTAAACGTATCTTCTTAATCTTTAAAAAATAACAAATAGAATAAAGACAATATGCACTATAAACCTTATCACACCGCACAGAAAAGCACACATAATTTATTTATTATATAAATCAAAAATCCATTCTATTATTAATTATAATTGTCTAATTTGTAATTATTATTATCTAATTTATGTTTCTATTAGGTGTATACGTTGTTTGTTAATATTTAAAAAATAACGAGTAAAATAAAGACAATATAGACTGAAAACTGAATCACATCGCAACGTTCTGATTTAAACATTCTTTTAACTTTTATGTAACTGTTTAAACAAATGTACATTTATATTAACGTTCCTGTGCAGTGGTGACTTTGGTGGGGGAAATTTTCATCGAAATTATATTATATTTAAAGTATGTTAATAAAAGTATGCAATTTTTAAACCAGTACATACATGGTATATGTTTCAACAATCTGAAATATAAAAAGAGTGCATTAGAGTATTAAAATAATTGTTAATATAATCGATATAAATGTCTATTTCTGTTTAAAAGCAAGGAATATATGATGTATGTACCCTCCTCTTCGAAATTCACCGTTGAAATGAGACGTTGTCCTCTATCAAATTACTTTTATTCAGTGTTATTTATATGACTTTCCTAACGTTGCGCATGTGTATAAAATCAATAATCCACCTAATCAATAAAATTTAAGATTATAACGTTCTCCTTTTGGTATTCTCTTAATTTTTATGTAATTATTTTAATGTTCTTGCATAGAAATAACTTCCAGGGTAACATTTAGCTATAACATAAGAAAAGTGCATTAGTGCATTAAAATAATTGTTAATGTATACGTAATGTACACGTATATATATATATATATGAAAAAAGAAAGTACATTTTTCTACACAATTATAAAACCAATATATTAAAACAATGAATAAACAATATACTAATGGAAAGTGTAAATTATTGAAGTTTACCATTTTGATGGAAGATAGCTGAGATATTTGCTCGTTTAAATACCAAAAAATATTGCCTGGATTCATTTGAAAATCTTCCAAGTTCTTCTTTTATGTATGTACTTGATACATAAAACGATTAGAAAGCCTAATTGATGCTGTGCTTTTCAAAATCTTCAAATACTTGCAAATCTGCAAATTATAAGATTGTATTAGTAAAGTATCAAGCAAACTTGTCAATATGCACTATAGGTATTGTAGTATACTAGTAATTTAGTAAAGGCAACATACAGTTAAAACTTTATCACACTACATTTCTTGTCAATATTTTAAAAATAATGAATAAAATAAGGTTAATATATATTAGAAACTTTGACGTAATGCATACAAGAACAGAAGAAACACAGAAAAACCGTATAGAAAGGAAACCTCGTAGCAGATATTTGTAAAACAATTGACATAAGGCAATGTAACCATCCTTAAAGAATTAAAATGAAAAGAATTTGTCCATATAGAATATAGGAATTATTACTTTCACAGTTTACATGAGAAAAATTCTTAAGAGATGTCAATTTTTTTGTTTCATTTAATTTTAATTCTTTAAACATGACTATTTTGCTTTATGACATTTGTTTTAAAAATATCTGCTACGAGGTTTCCTTTCTATACGGTTTTTCTGTGCTTCTTCCGTTCTTCTATGCATTACGTCAAAGTTTCTAATATATATTAACCTTATTTTATTCATTATTTTTAAAATATTGACAAGAGATGTAGTGTGATAAAGTTTTTAATCTATATTGTCTTTATTTAACTC
>NW_014569684.1:346894-352206 GCF_001313835.1 Polistes canadensis | reverse complement strand
CATCGATGTATCTCAGTTTCGCGCCAAACCTAACCAATGTTACTTAATAATATTATTTTCTAATTTCCAGTTTTTTTTCATAGTATCGATATTTACTACTATCTCTAATGATTCTTTAATTAATTATTTTTCATAATTATTTATTCAAGGATCGTATTTCGTGTTAAATTTGATTTTTATCACATACACACACATACAGGCCTATATACATAAGCATATATACGTAAGTATACTCTTATGTATTTGGTTTTCTTTATATTATACTGATGTAATTTTATCTTTTTTTATTTTATTTAGGTTTCTAAGGCATTGGGAGAGTCAAGCAGGAATACATATACTCAGTCTAACAATTGTGTTTACTCTTTTTCATCTTCATATGCATCGAGGTAAGCGTTATTCTTTTTTTAACCTATATAGAAAGAGTAAGAACGAGAGTAAGAGAGAGAGAGAGTGAATATAAGAAAACAAAACATTCGACCTATAGGCAATTATCAATTGGTGTGTATATTTCCAGGAATTTCTCGAGGTGAAGAAAGACAACAAAAACAAAACGAAAACAGCCGAGCACCGAGCATTCGATACTTCTATGAGATATACACAGAGAGATCTCCATTCCCCCCACGTCCTTCAACGAGTTAAGATCTAACGAATGTGACGTATTAAACTATTTATTGATTTTATTTCTAACGTTATCTAACGTATAATTCTTCTACAATCTAACGTTAAATACTTTAATTAGTTTTCCATTAGATAGAATAGTATAAAAAGATTTTATTTTTTAGGTTACTCGTTTTTGAGTTATATATTCTAACCTTAAAAATTTTCAATTAATATTTTTACAAACATTACATACTTTGTATGTAATTTYRTACAARTAGTGAGATTAAAACAATTAATATTGCTTGAATTTATATTGATTCTTTATGATAGAATATTTTTTAAAGTGTGTGAAATGCCTTCAGGAATGATTAACCGGGAATATTGTACTATAATATAATCTTTAGTATGTTTCAGCTTTACAGATTTTTTTATTTCATTTTATTTTATTTTATTTTATTTATCGTCATCCTAAGAGTAGGACACCCATCCTGCAGTCATCAATGAAGACTAAAAGTAAGTATATTTTTCTATTAAACGTTTCTATGATCACTTTAATGGATTTTTATTATAGCGATGATATTAATTGTTCTTTTTCTTTTTCTGTTTCAGTACATCATTGCAATTGAGCGCGTAGGCAATGAAATACTCGTGTGTTGCATCGTTTAAATAAAATATAAAAAAGTCGGAAAGTAGAATCAGTGTTGATCGCCGTATGTTAAAGTTTCGTTTGCTCGGGTAAAGAAACTGCGTGTCTCTTTTATTCTGTTTAGAAGTGTGCTCATCGTCATCCTAAGAGTAGGATACTCATCGTGCATTCATCACTGAAGAAAAAACGTAAGTCAATTTTTATTTTAAACACTTTCTTAATAATTATAATAATTTTTTCTTACAACAATGATATTCATAATTTTGTTTTTATTTCTGTTTCAGATCATCATGGGAATATTGCAGCGTTGGAAGGGTTTATAAAGTGTTGCAAGTGTTCGTGCATTTCAATCGTGCGCGATGCAATATACGAGAGTGTTTGATCATTTAAATAAAATAAATATCACGGATTAGAAGCACGTTCGGTCGGTAATTTCAATTCCGTCGCGTTCGCGAACTATTTTTGAAATTTATATATTAAAATTACTATGACCAATGCAGTAATTTCATTAGAGTTTGTTCGAATCAAGTTGTATTTTTATCTTTAAACAGTCACACAGACTGTTTGCGTATTAGAATCAGTGCATCAATGAAGATTTTGATACTTGCATTGACTGTGTGCAAAGCAGTCTTTGGAAGCAGTTTTAGAGTCAGTGATCAGGTGCATAATAAATTAAAATCATACGCGAATTAGAAGCAGTGTTGCTCGCCGTATAATTAAATGTCGGTTTCGCGATAAGAAACTCATCTATAGTTTCTTATTTTCGTTCATAACACGTTATTAGATTCACGCGAGATGCATCACCATGGTGCCACTGAGCTTCATCCCATTGGAATGCATTGTAAGTATTCATTTTTATTAATATTTTATTCGTTTTTGTTTGATACGATTTTGGATCATATTATAAATAACTTATAGTTTTGTTCTATTTTATTTTACAGATATGACGACGGACTTTCTACCTTACCAAAGATGTGGGATGAATTCTTCGATGGATCATCGATGGATCTTCGATGGATCTTCGATGGATCTTCGATGGATCTTCGATGGATTTTCGATGGATCTTCGATGGATCTTCGATGGATTTTCGATGGATCTTCGATGGATCTTCGGTGGATCTTCGATGGATCTTCGGTGGACCTTCGATGGATCTTCGGTGGACCTTCGATGAATCTTCGGTGGATCTTCGATGGATCTTCTTTGATCGTCCGACTACAATACTTGCTGCAAAGTAGGAGTGTTTTGGAGCCATCGTAGGAACTTCTTACGTAGTGAGTCAAAAAATTTAAAGTCCCTCCGGTGCTCAATCATGYCGAGGATGAAAGGTCCTAATCGGCACRAGTTACTGGTTGTAATTATTCCAATAAATTAGTGACGAGCACATGAGTAATTCCTTTGTAGGAGTTTCCCATGAAAATTGTATATTATATTATATATTGTATTGTATATTTTATATTAGTTCAGGATAGGTTTTCTTGTCTCATCGGTTAAATTCATTTGATTAATAGTGCAATTANTTGTATATTTTATATTAGTTCAGGATAGGTTTTCTTGTCTCATCGGTTAAATTCATTTGATTAATAGTGCAATTAATTAATGCACTTTCTTTTTTATTACGTGTTTTGTTCGTKGCTAGTAGTGGTGAAATCGAGTATTAATTTACTCGTTTTCGTCCAGAAAAGCATGTATTAAATGTCTTACATGCATTGCTTCGTACTTAGTTTATTTAATCGCGATTAATATATCGATACCTCGATATTATAAATAAATGAGCAAGAAAACAAACTCATTCGCGACGGATAGATTCTAGCAGTTAAGTGGTGGCTCAAATCTCAGTTCTTCTATTAGAACAGCCAACTTAATGAAAGGAGTCGTCCGAGGTTTTGAAATATATTAAAAGATATTCGAAGATATTCAAAATTATTATTTATTAAATAAATTGTAGAGTTCTTAGTCGCTTAGATGAATTTTTATAAAAATGTATTTATGTGGTATGTATATATATGTGGTTTTAATCATATTTTTTAGATCAGGATTTTCAGCTTCTAATATACTAATCTCCCGTTTCTCCCCCCTATACTTTCTGCGTTCTCATCTATACGTGTGCCCAGGTGCTACTCGTATGGGTGAGAAACGGTTAATATAGGTTTAGTTTTTAGTTTTTCCCCTATTGGCGGCTGTCATTGTGCTAGTGGTTGCACGATGTATTTTACACCTGTATGTGCGTATTAGGTAGTGTGTACTGTACATCGTTTCGTGCTAGCTTTTAATAATTGCATTATTTAATACTTAGAATACTACTTAGTATAGCACACCAAGAGTTAGGTGTGATATAAAAAATACACATGGTTGTATTTTTCTATTTAAATATATTAAATGTTTTTAATTTTTTTTTTTTTATAACAAAATTGTTTTGAATAGTAGAGTTACCGCATTTATTTGTGGAAATTTTACAATACTTGTATTATATTAGTATGCTGATATATACTAGTATGTACCAGTATTTTTGCTTTAGTTACTATTGCAATAATCACTAGCCTTGGCAGACGATTACAGCAAAAAGTACGTATACCCATAAAATAAGAAAACACACGTTTGAACTAGGGTGTCGGAGGTTCCCCGTGGCATGCTCTCTAGTTTAGGCTTTTGCACCCTGGTGGTATGGAAGAGAATCGTGGAGTTAGCGGGTGGGTATGTATGTATGTTTGCACTTTTTAAATACAGTTAATTGGCGGGCAGTTAGCATACTTCTCTGAGCGAATGTGAACATTTTAATTTTAAGCAGGTAGGGCCCGGAAAAGGCATTAGGTTTGTTTCTACTCCGGAGTGGAAATTTGGTCTCCGGGTTTATACAGAATTGTTACAAAAATTGTTGTTTTATTCTTTCTATTATGCTTGCTATATAATTTTATTTTGTAACTCTTCTGTAATCTTTATTATGTATCATGAGATTCAAAGGAATTTGCAACGATTTAAAAGATTTATTTCTATTTCGATTCTATCTYGAACGAGATAGAGTCGAACAAATTCGCAAATACTTTTATCCATTTGATACTTAGTTTTAAGTATTATAATATTAGCACTTCGCACAATCGCGATTTTCTCAATTAGAAATATAACGAATGAATGAAATGAAAATATTGCAAGAAAGTGCATAACATTTATTGCATTATTTATTTCAATTCTACTTTATTTTTTGACATTAAAAGTGCGACGTGTTATTAGGTCATCGATAATTATCTGCTTGGACATTCGTTTAATTGTGCTTGTGTATATATCAATTAACTTATAGTTTATTGATGGTCCACGAGCTTTAATAACTAACGGAAAATGTAAATTTATTTTTTAATAATCGAGAATTAGAACTATCAAACAAAATACGAGTTAATTTGTAAATAAAAAAGTACGAGAGATCTTATCTTGCTCGAACGTAGAAATTGTCCAGTGCAGTTTTCAGGGATGAAGAAAGAAGAGGTTAAATGCCGAAGAGGCTAATGCTGAAGAGGCTCCTACAAATTTGTGGTATCAAGTTGGCAGCTACACAGACTAAAGAGTTATTTTCAAAGCTTTAACAATAAGTTCGAACTTTTCGAAAATAGCTCTCTAGTTATACTTTATATTTTATTAAATTACTTGCTTGCTCGTCATTAATTTGTAGTTTTAATTGGAGATGATTGATCATTTCATCTCCTTGGCACACCAAATTTGTGTGCCAAATCGTTCAAAAGGTGCATAAGTTTTTAGTTAGTTAGAGGTAAAAATATTAAAAGTTATTTAATGTTGTATTAATAAATGTTGAAGTTTGATTAACGTTCAGTAAATATTACATTCATTTCTTTTTTCTTCATTGTATTTTATTAAATTTGCAACTTTTATTTTGCATATAAGTTATAGAATTTAAAAGTATTTTATAATAATTAATAGGATATTATTTTTATTAGTAACTTATTATAATATTTGTACTTTTCCTGTTTCTTAATTAATCATATTTTTTAATGTAAAATCACGGGTTTAAATTTAATTTTTTTTTACAAACGGTAAATAGAGATTGGATAAAAATAAATAG
>NW_014569684.1:310408-346836 GCF_001313835.1 Polistes canadensis | reverse complement strand
TAATTTTATTTTACTAACGGTAAATAGAGATTGGATAAAAATAAATAGAGAATTCAAATGAAAAGTGCATCTGTCAATTGGACCACTTATATGTCAGGCTATTGTATCACTTGACTGTATAACTAATATAGTTTGCTTTTTGTTACAGGTTTATCATCGTTGGATTTAACATTACACCTTTTTAAATATTACATATGTATAAGAGCATTTCTGAAGGCACACATGTAAACACTAAATATGAAACATAATTATTTTTTATTCTATGGCGAATTTAACTTCAAATATTTGTTGAGATGTACCATAGATTTTATAATTGTTTAATTGTCTATTATTTATTTTAATATTCTTTCATAATCGATTAAACCTATTTCAAAATTTAATATACATTTTTCTATATTTGTAATTAAAACTTTACACATTGTATTGTGCCGGGTCTTACGTATTAAGTAACAAGCTCAAAGTTTAGTGTAGAAACATTTATATGTCTATAATATAATTGAATATTAAATTACTGGAATACTTTGAGCTCTTGTTACGATCGCATAGTTAGTGCAGTTAGAGAACTACGTTAGGGTCAAGTTCGTAAAAATGTCACGATCGATCGGCATTACGATCGAGTTTCCCACGAAACGATTCTAAATATTTACGAAGGTAATCGTATTCGAATCAAAGGCACACCTATGCTTTTCTTTTTTCAGCCTTCGTGAAATGTTAGTAGGTCTTTCAAACGTTATACGAAGAAAGGTTTGTGTTCAACCACGAATACGTTTGATCATTATCGATCGCGTTATTCTAATCGTGATTTATAAACGTTTTCAATGGTTTAAATAAAGTTCTAACGTGTTTATTTTAAAAAGAAGATTAGCATTAAAATAGTTAAGGTGTCTGAAGGTTTCATTGTTGATTTATAGTAAATGAATGATGATTATTATATTTCCGCGATAGAATTTTTTTATTTTTTTTTTTATTTTTAATAATGAAGAAAAGTAAACTGTTTAAAATTAACTTTATCCAAAAATTATTTTCGTGTTTGATATAAACTAACGTATCAAATATTTGTTTAAATTTTAAATAGGGAAACTAGGTTCGATTACTCAATGGATAATAGTTAGTTGAAAAAAAAATAATCGATTTTAAGCGTTCTAGAAAGTACTGCCAATCCTTAGAAAGGTTCGATTATCGGCTTTGTATTTTTGAACGTTCTCAATCGATACTTTAAATATATGTTCAGTTATTTATAATAAAGTATTACTATAAATCCTTTATATGAATATGTAACTCTATCGTAATTAGTATTATCGCAACTAACATTACGCGTTTTTCTTTTCGTTAACAATTCAACTTACGATAGTTTATTATACGCCATTCTTCGAATCAATGAAATAAAAAGAACAATTTTTAAATGTTTAATGAAAGCAGGTTTAGAATCAATTTACTTACGTTTGAAATGTATAATAAACTATTCGTACAATTCTAACCTTGATTGTGAAGAACGAACTGTAAAGGAAAGTTTAAAGTTACTTTCAAGGTTGTGCTGATGGATTGGGGTTGGATACGACGAGATTGAGCAATAATTAAACCATAGTTTGGAGTTTAGGGGCTTGAAGGATTAGTCGATTCGATTAATCACGAAGAAAGTTTCTTGTCACTAAATATAACTATGAATGCAGATAGTGTATTATATAATCGTAAGCGATTCAATGCTTTTCCGTATCACTGAACTTTTTTTAACGAATAAAATACCAATAAAAGATCTTTTCCTTCGAAATAAAATAAATTCCATTTGAAACATTATCTTAAATAACGAATATTTAATGAAATAATTGAATGGTAAACTTTATTTAAGGCATCCTGTATAATTAAGTTCAATGATTTGTATGATTGTACATAACACCTTATGCAGGAAAAGGTTTTTTGTTTCATTTCATCTGTGACCCTTCCATTTATGGGAGACTTGCAATATGGTACCATTACATATATACATATAGTATAATACTACCACCATATAGTCAAGTTATCAAGGAAAGTACCATTAACCGTAGGATAGATAGAATCGATAAAATCGTTATCGAGGCCACTTACATTTTATGACACGCCAAATTCATGTGTCTTTTGGAATTCTCTACAAATCAAAGATGATAATGTCATCGGTGTTAATAAAAGTTATCGTTTCAAGCCGCTCGAGGGTGATTTCGATGAAGAGAAAAAGAGAGAAAGAAACAAAAGCAGATTTTGAGAATGAGAAGCTCGGAAAATATGCGATTTTATGTTTGAAGTTAAAAGTTTTATTCTCTTTCTATCTGTTTTTTTCTCTGCCACGTTGATAGGATTGGTCGGTCGCACGATGAACGATAAAAATGAGCGAATTAACGGTCCACCATCGAACTCGAACGTTGCGACATAATATAAGTCTCAAAGGGAATTTTGGACGGTTGTTAAATCTTATGAACAATTTATTTTGAACCAGTTGTACATTTCGTCCCTTACTTGGGACTTCATCAGCAACTAAAAAATTTTTTTATTATGACTTGTTAATCTATATAAAACATTACAATAAATTACAATAATTTTTTTACTTCGATCTTTACAGTTCACGTGTCAATATACATAATATCTTTCTTACAGAGTCATACATTTCAATAATACTTAACATATTATTGAAATGTATTGCGACATAACGTTTGTAAAATCGTATCGTAGATCAGGTGCAAATACATTCGCGTGAGATTCTTCATAGAGCAAAAATTAAAAGGGAAGGAAACGAAACACTTTCCATTTTTTATTCGCGAAATTTTTTCTCTATTTTATTCCTTACTCTTTTTTTAGCCCCCTAATGAATAACTTTATTTTCGACGATAGGAATCGCAGCATGAAATATTTTATAATACGGTAAAAACAATTTTTTGTCGTTGAATTTATAATCTAAAAGTATTAAAATAGCCGTGTACGCAAAATTCACTTGTGGTCTTTTCAACGAATATCGTACTGGAAATTATGCAAAATTGAAATTTTTAATGAAGTATTATAATTTAATAACAATTTTTCACTGGAAAATTTTTTCATTAATATTTTACATTTTTCATTTTCGCTTTATCAAATTGCAGATTTTATATTTCTTCTAACTGTAGTAATAAGAAGGGTTTCAGTAAAACAGTAGCCCCTTGGAGTATTGCAACCATAATTACATTACTTTAAAAAACCACATTGTTACAGGAGCAATCAAATATTTGATAATCCCGTAATAATGAATAAACTAATTATTGAGTTTTTCTGAATTTCAATTTATTGAAAAATTTGTACAATTCTTGTAGATTTAAATATTAATTAAGAATATAATTACGGGGAAAAAAAGAAAACGAGTATATAATTCATGAGTTAACGAAAGTTAAGTTTATGGATATAATAAGTATATAGATAGTATAGGAACAATACTAACGAAATACATATTAAACAAATGTATTATACGAACGTATATCATCCACTATTCAATATTTTCATTACTTATAGTAGTTAACTAGCAATGTTATTTGTATGCAAATTCACTTTGATGAAAATTACGCGTCAAATAAAAATAGAAATATTGACTGAAAAAAATCGTGAACTTTTACGTAAGATTTTGTAGCATCATTCGAATGAAAAATCGAACCTGATTGATGATACCAAAATTACGTACAATTTCCTATTAACTCAGGAAAGTCTTTCACTTTTTAGTATCTATTACTCTTAAAATAAGTGAATCTTATTTCTTGAATGAACTTATTCATTAGGATTTATAAAAAAAAAAAACAAGAAAAAAAGAATAATGATTCTAAATCTAAATGAGATAAGTGTTGCAGAGTGTAGAATAAATTGATAAAAACTTCATAAACTCATCTTTATGAAAAATGCTTTGTCGTCAGTCAACGCAAATCATATTGACTCGCGAGTATTATGCATTCTTTGATTAGTGCCAACGGAATTAATTGTTTTCCAGAATTATTAGAACATAAGCTGATATTTGTAAGCTTCTCACATCATCTCTATTACTGATACTGATTTTTATTTCTGATACTTTCATTTAGACCAATGATTATTAAAAATGCCGTCCTATCACATTTCTAACTTCTATAACTTCATTTCTTTGTCTTTCGGATGTTTCATTTTTGAGATTTTCGAAAAAAATCGTCGTTCAAAATAGCGAATAATGCGATTTGGCCACATAGGAGTTCATTCTGGTACTTAAATCAATGCTGCTGTAACAAAGAGGAACAATAAGAGTTTACAATGGTTGAATTGTTATAAGTATAATATATATAGTTACAAATTAAAATGTAAATGTAATTTCACTAGCTTTCAACTATTATTATTTGATTGTTGTTTTTTTTTTAAGATTAAAATATATAGAAACAGGTCGACTTCCAAATTGCTAGTTTTTCGAAAAAAATTCAATATTAAATAGCCAATATAAAATAAATAAATTAATAAAGCATCGGGATGACAAATAAAAGTCAACGAACATTAAATTTGAGAGATCAACAATGAAAAAAGATAATAATGTTTGATATTACGCTTTTATATTACTCTTTATACCCTTCGGGAAATGCATCAACGTGCAAAAGGTGGTGGTAAGCTTTACAAACGTGTTAAATCCAGTTCTCCTGTAACGTCCCATAAAACCAGTTTCACTGAACTTACTTCTAGGTAACCCAGAGCGTCAAGATTTATCATCGGCCTTTACAATCGGCCCTCACAAGATAATCTGTTCTATAGAAGAAACCTTGATGCATATGTACCGTGCATACGATTTACACTTTAAACGATAAAAGCCACGTTTCTCGGGTATTTTAAATGCTCGTTTAAGGTTTCGTAAAGATTGAAGATAGTTAATAGTATGTATAGACGTAGTTAATAAGAAATATCGATAAGACGAGGTAGACATCTTTTTGATTTTCTTGATAATGTGCTACCAACGAGTCCTATTTTTTTTTCCTTTTATTTTTTTATATTTTTCTTTATAATCTCAAATTTTTCTCTCTAATATCGTTATTTTCTTTTCTTTCTTTATTTTTTCGTATAATCCTATCGATATTTTTTTTTTTATTCAGACAAGATATCGTGACGACGACTTTCAGATTTTTCCCCAAAATACTTTTGATATCTACTAGACACGATAAACTTGAATTCCATCGTCGTACGTGCATCAAATTTTTCTCGACTTATGTTAAACCGATAGCACAGCTGTTTCATACATACGTGCTATGTATGGTAAATATATAACACATTCATGAATATCTTATGTTCGATACACGCCTAATCTAATATCATATAGATCTCATTTCTCATTAACCTGATTATCAAAAGATACCATGACAAGATATTTTATCGTTGAAAAGTTAGCTTTTGCTTTCACGTTATTATATTAATATTTCACTTGAATTCGTTTTCAAAATAATTTATTTATCTTAGAATTCTTATGTTTACTTTAATCTAATTGTATTTGACGAAATATTGTATCGAATTAAAGTGTTATTATCAAAATTCCAATTATATATTTACCGATAAATTTCCACTAACTGTTTTATAATATTTTACCAGCAATAAGTACTTATATCGCAGTTTATCTAGATCAAAATAACATTTCCAAAGAATTTAATTAATTAATTAGTTTAAGTAAATATGGATTAATACAATCGATCGATTACCTTGTTCGTTAATAAGAGTGATCATTTCTAGTTGCCGATAATCTTTTATAAAATTATCTATTTATCCAATTACGTTTACTTTTGATTTTGCGATTTGGCAAATAAATGAAATGACTCAATTGACGATAATTCTATTTTGTCGAATAATTAATAATTCATTATTTCAACTCACCTCTCTTATTTCTACTTTCAAAGGCATATCAATACTATTCAGTGCTACAGATTCCGGTGTATTTTCCTCTTCGTGTGATTCTTGAACACCGAAAATTGTGCGGTAAGATACTGAACTGAATAGGGCACCACCAATAGGACCAAACCAATAAATCCAATGATGATTCCATTGATTATTCCAAATAGCTGGACCCAACGACCTTACTGGATTCATACTGCAACCAGTGTAAGGGCCAACAGCCGTAGCTAAGGCTGCGACCGTAAAACCGAACTTTATCGCCACAGAATCCGTATTCATCTTGTTTCTGATATCCCAAGCAGCACAGGCGACCAACATCAAAACGAATGTGGATATACCTTCGAGTAGAAGTCCTTGAATCGCCGATATGTTTGGATTAATAAAAGTGACGCAAACATTATCTGTATCATCAACTTCTCCTACTTTGAGGTATTCCTTAGGTGTAACGACCTGTATATTTGAATCATACATAGTAATCTTGATTACTATGGTCAAAGTATTAAAACGATTATTTTTGAAAGAAAGAAAAAGAGAGAAAAAGACAAACAAGAGAAAGCAACAACAATTAAACTTCATTAAGCGTTTACCTAACAATGAAATAATAATTTCGTTTTAACGAGTTATCCAAAGTTAACGTTTTAGAGGGATATTCATTTTTCTTTGTATATAATTTTCATTGTTAACTTTTCAATACCAACCTTTAACATGCCATAACCCAGGATGCTGCCTAACACTTGAGCCAAGAAATAAACCAAAGCCTCCGGGATAGTTTTCTTACCGAGTACTACAGAACCTACTGTAATGGCTGGATTAACATGAGCGTCACTAATGTGTCCGAAACACTATGAAAAGAAAGACGAGAATATGTTAGAGAAAAAGAGAGAGAGAAAAAGAATTAACCTTTGTGTATGAAGAGGTAAAACAACGTGACAGAATTATACGCGAGAAGAGAAATAAATTTGCTTTTCTTTTTTCTTTTTTCTTTTTTTCTACTAATTAAACTCACAAAAAACGCGAAGTAAAAGAATATTCTACCGTTCATTACAAATTTTATTAATGTGAAATTTGTTACGAAGATACTTTACTGTAATTCAATATTATCATGGATATGAAAGGTAATCATTCCCATACGATATACATGTACATTAATTATGATAGTTATTAATTAGTTAATTACTTATCGATTGAGTATCATTTTAAATTATTCCAACATGATATATAAGTTCTGTATATGTAACATGTATATATAACGCACCTGAATAACGATCATAACGCTCAAACCAAAATTTAAAGTGATTTGTAAATGAGAAGGGATGACGCCAAGGCTGCCAACGCATCCCATGCATCCAAGAAACACCAATATCGATGTACCTAGCATTTCGGCCAGACCAGTGATTATGGTTTTTTTCATAGCACCTTCCTCTTGCACCAACTTTTTGAAGCCTGTTAAAACGCGATGCAAGTTATTAATAAAATTTATGCAATATTAATTTTCTTCTTCGATGAAACTACGTTTATCAATAAAAAATACTTTTTATTGAACGTAGTAAATGTAAATATAATAATAATAATAATTATTATGCAAATATTATAGCGAGCGTATTATTTGCCGATACAAGTGTTTTATCTTTTCTAAGTAAATAATTAATACTAATGCCGCAATGAGAATATGAATTGAATATTCGTGTATTATCTTGTGCGGACGAACTTTTATCACATTAATGAATATTAAATATTGATATTTCACAACTAATGGGAAACCATATTTCTATGATAATGATAAATTTATTATAAACTCGTTAATGTGTCTCACACTTTTAACAAATTTACATATTTGTTAAATACAATCGACGAAAGACGTTACTATTACGAAAAAATTAAAACGTATTTACATTTTTAAATCCTCATTCGTAGATTAATGGTAAATTTTCTTTGAAAAAAAAAAAAAAAAAAAAAAAAAAAAAATGAAAACGAACGCGACGAACAAGCGTAGAACAATATATTCATAATATATTCCAAATTAATTCCATCGTATGATTTAGTATTGAAGCTGAAACAAATGTAGGTTCGTTAAGATGGATTAACATAATCCGTAGTACGCGTACGGTGTTTTCACATTGAAAAGTTAACACATGGATGGATGACAAAGTTATTACCTATGAGATTCGACAAGTAAACTCTCGTTATGAAAAAGTTTTAATATAAAAAATAAAACAAAAAGATAAGAATAAGAAAATAAGAAAGACAAGAAAATGAAACATACAACAAGGTATTCGAAATATTATGTTTTTTTTTTTAATTAGCATATATAAAACGTTAAGATCAAACCGTAAGGATAAGGATTTTGATCTTACTTTGATTCAAAGACATCTAGGATTTATTTAAAGACTCACACTATTTCGGCTTGTTGTACGCGCACTGACTACTACCGATGAAATAACTTTGTTTGGAAGTGCAGTAGCTCCTAACATACGCAACTATGCTTCCATCTCTATCCATACCATCCTTATATATCTTATAATTAAATGTGAATGCATGAGTATGTATATTTAGATGCGCGTGTACTTGCTTACAAAGTATGGAATAATACAATGCTTGGAGTTTCCAATAGTCGACGAATGAGTATTTTCAATCTCGATTTTAAACTCTAATTAGAATTTCTCGTTAGATTTAGATAGATATTTGTAAGATGATCGAAAATTTTCGATCATTGTCTAGAAAATAGAAAAAAGATGAAAGTTCGTTCGCAAGGTAATACGAAGAAAAATAGAAAGAAATAAAGAAGGAAATGTAAGAAAAGAAAAAGAGAGAGAGAGAGAGAGATAAATAAAGGGTGAACGACATTCGGGATGTCGAACTATCTAACTCGAGCAACAAGGATAATTATGGCAGGTAATTACCTCTACTTGTAGTCGAAGGATCGAGAAAGGAGCCACTCGACTGTATTTTCCAAGAGAGAACTTTTACACTTTGCTTTGAAGCAAGAAAAGGGGAAAGTAAAGTGGGAAAAAATAGAGAGGGACAGGGTGAAAAGGTCCAAGAAAGAAAATTAAAGGTAAGGAAACGTTAAAGTACAGTACCGTGTTTATTTCTCCTCTTTTCAATTGTCAAAGCTGTTTAAAACACGATGAATTTACTGAAACAATTATGTTTAGGTCGAACCGTACATATAATTAGCATTTTCTTTTACTTTCTTTTTTCTCTCTAATTAATTCAGTGAGAATATTTTCGTTAAAAAGTTTTTGAAGTTTGTTGAAATCTTAATAAATTACATTTCTCGATTAATTATGTTTAACTAATGATATGGTATTGCAATTAGAAATTCTTAGTTCTCTCATTTCTTTATTTTAATTACTTTCAATTATTTTACATTTAAATCAATGTATAATAATTCTTTGGTTCCATACAATAGTTAATGTTTTTTAAAGCCCTGGTGGCCTCAGGTCAGTTTCCAATAAATATATTCTTATATACGTACATAAATCAATTAAAATTTACACAAGAAATACTTTTTCTTTTTATTTATTGTTAATTATTTTTGTTTTTTTATTTCCAATAAATCATTTCTTTTTTCCTTCATTTTCATTAGACGTTTCATGCTCGTTAGTTCATCCAATGTTCAACGATAATCTTACTTTATTACATAATACTATCCGTCGAGAGTATCTCTCATCTATCTTTCGATAGATCGATTCTTTATATTATATCCGTGTTGCGAAAATAACTTAACTACCATTTAGTCTCGGTATGTATAAGTATAATAACTGAATAATTAAGCGAAACGACTGTTATATTCTCGTCTCGTCAAATTCTAATAACACTGCCAGCGTGTAATTTCTTCGAAAAATAATTCTTCGATCTTCTTCGCTAACGATCGCGAATTTGCGTCATTTTCTTCTTTCCCTCTTCTGCCCTTACTTCACTTTTTGTGTGTTTTTTTTTTTCATTTCATCGAGGAACGAGTGACCTTCCTTCACGAAGATCAATCTTTTTACGTCAATGTTCTTGCAAAATCGATATTTCGATGTTAAGCAAATTGATTATATATTTTATTTGTTATTTAATAACTTCGACGATATTATATAACGTAAAAACGATCGATTGTCGTTCTACTCTACATTTAAAATTACTGTAATTCACGATAGTGAAATGGATTCTCGTCAAAGTATTGAAATATGTCGTATACTTCATCTCAACCAACTTGTTTTAAAATTCAAATCGGAGAGCTGAATGTTTATTTTCTTGTCTCTTTTTTTTCCCCCTTTATTTTCCTCTCTCTCTCTCTCTCTTTCTCCCTTTCTTTTTCTACAAAGCCGTTTTAGGATGCAAATTGCTCGCTGTAAATCATGCACTCTGAAATATTGTTTAAAGCAATTTTTGCGATTTTTCTTTTATTTTCCTTTTCCTTTTGTTTTTTCCTTTTTCTTCCTTCTTTTTTTTTATACGTATTTGCATACAACGAAGAAAAATTTTAGAGAGATGGGGGAAAAAGAATAGCGCGAGAGAGATATTCGAGCGATCTAACCGAAATATTACACGTTAGAAAATTGTTATAACGTATAGTTAAATGTATTGCGTTGAATAAAAATGTTTCTTCGTAACGTATATTAATGCAAATGTGAAATAAGTTTTTTTTCTTCCTCATATTTTGCGTTCAGCCTTTTTTCAAACGGTTTCAAAATCATTTGAGGATCAATGTTTAATTCGTTAACGGTATCATGTGACTACTGATATACAATTTTGTTCAGGATTTTATTGATTTTTTTTCAGTGATCGGTCGACTAAATCGGGGTGCATCTTCGGTATAAAAATTTCCAAATTAAAATCGCTCGAGCCATCCTTTTTTTTATGCCGCGAGTACCAATACTGTAGTCGCCCTTTTTTCCCCTTTCTTTTTTACAATAACATTTCACAATGCATTGAATGATTTTTTTTTCTTTTTATTATCGAATATATTATTGAATAATTTTTTTGACTCAGTAAGCAAATATCGATAGATTTTTTTTGAAATATTCTATGACACGTCACCTTGAAATGCACGTAAGTATAGTCAGGTCCAATTAATATCACCAAAATTATACGTTCTAACAATTCTTTGTTGATTAAATACGAAGAAATTGTTGACTCATTGTCTTTATTAAAAGAAAGAGAAAGATCGAGGATAGAAAATTTGAGGATAGAAAATTTGAGGAATATAATAAATAAAGAAAAATAAGATATTATTTTGTCTACCTAGAAGTACAATTATTTTTCTAATGACTTTGGTGATCATCTTTGATGTTCTCTAACAAAGTCCCTTTAATCTTCGATCCGCATAGAATCGGTTAATTTCACGAGAACGCCATCAGAGAGATTATGCGGCAATTAGTCGCATGTAATCTGCCCGTTAGACGGATAAACGGCCTCGTTCTCTTGTTACCTGTGTCCAAGTTGCTACGTATGTATGTCCTACGTATATCTAAATTGTATTAGTGTGCATAGGCTAAGAATCACCTAAATAAACCAACGAGATATGACGTTTAACCCCCTATCAAACTAAAACTCTCGTGATCTTAAATAATAAAAATATATCATCTCGTTTCACTCTTATCTTATTTATTTTCTTTATCGTGTCATACATCATTCTTATTTTTGTTCGTTTTGTAAATAACAATATCAATCATAATTTGATATTGTTATTTCAACTGCACACTCTTCTTTCATATATTTTCTTCTCATCTAGTTCATAAACGATTCGAGTCACGATTACAACACCTTTTAACTTATTAAGGTCGATCGTATGACTTCCAACTAGTAGTTACATTATCGTATCAACGTTTAGTTTAAATACAAACGAGCTCTACACATGTACATATTTGCAAACATTGTTAAGATAGATCGAAATAACAAGTCTTGATTCGATTAATGAAATATGACTATTCTTTATCTAATTTTATCAGCGTCAAACTAATTTATAACAGATGAACAAAATTATATATCTATGAATTTAAATTATGGAATATAAATTTGACGAAAAAAAAAATACTACTTTGATGATAAATTAGATACTTTATCTAAAGGTATATATAAAATTGTATAGTATAAACTAAAGATATTTTTTACGGTAGATACCATTTCTCTAATTCTGATAATGATCGATTATCACTAATCGACATTTTGTGTTTTTATCATTTCGATACGAACCGAACAACGAAAGAATAACATTTAATAATAAATGATCTACATTTACTATATATATATACTTGGTTCGCTCTAGGAGATAAAAATGTTTTGGTGATAATGGTTTATGATGTAAAACTTATTATAAAATTGTTATACCATTTTGTTATTTTTGCCAGTTAGTTGATAAACTTTCTATGTATTCAGATTAATGAGATCGAAAGTGCAAGAATTATCATACGTATATTGATAATTCTCTTTTTTTTTCATTAACGGAAAATTCCAATAGAGAGTGGGCATGGTTTATTTCAATATACGTAACGAATGCACATATGTAATTATGTTAATATGTATGATTTTGTTTTGTATGAATTAGGATATCGATAAAAATCCTACAAAAATTTGTCGTTATGTGATTAACGCTGGATAATACTCGTTGAAAGTGAATAGTTCAAGGTTTGAGAGTTCAAAGTGTTTGCATAATAAGATTATCACGTCATTATTTACGTATATTTAAATAAGGAAATAGCATTAGATCGTTCGAATCGTTGTAACGTGTTACGTTATTTATTTGTTTTATCATGTAAAAATTTAATAATGATTTCGCGTTAAAAGAAAAATAATGTACAAATAATTAATAATAATGATCAAAGGATTTTTTATTTAGAAAATACGGAGATAATAATAATTGTTCTATAAGAATTGTTACAAGGTTTTTCTTTCTTTCTTTTTCTTTTTTTTTTTTCCATTTGAATCAAAGCCAAGTGCAATCGTTGGCAACAGGAAAAGTGTAAATGCGCGTATATGTTCGATAAAAACGTTCGACCATGAGATTTGATATTGGTATGCGAAAATAAAATCAAATACGATTAAAAATAATTTAGATTTAACCAGATTTGACATTAAGTAATTATTTAAAAGCATAAAATGGTATTAGTAAAGCAATCAGGTGGCTGATTGCACCAAAACTTGCATTTATAAAGAAAAAAGAAAAGAAAAAGAAAAAGAAATATATAAATACGGAAGTAGGCTCACTGTTGTTATCTCGTAATTGCATAAAAGAAGAAATAAAGGAATCGGTATAATAACATCCATTTATGTTTGTAGTATCAACCAGCAGCTTTCATTAATATTTTACTGCGATGATTTAAAAATAAACATGATATTTTTGCTCGTTCAAAGTTTTACATTAATATAAATAGTATATTAAACGCCAACACATATTTACTTGAGATAATATTATTCATTACTGTTATTAATCACAATAATCGATTGGTTTAGGTATTATGAATAAAATAAAACCACGAATTCTTTTTTTTTCTTAAAGAGAAATGAATGATATAATACTTCGATGAAAAATTCATTGATAGTGTTTCGAATATATATATATATATATATATAAATGCATAATTAAATATAAAATTATGTTTAATAACGTTGCCGAGTGACGTTAGAACGAAACTGTGATTGAATAATAAAACTGACAAAAGTTTATCTTCTCACTGAACGTGTATTAATTATGAACAGGTGGATTTAATCTAACGTATTTAACCATGACAGTAATACATCACTGAATCTTGCAATTATTTACAAGTTATAAATCCTTTACGCGTCTTGGTTATGATTAACTTGAATATAAGGAAAATTGTAAAACTTTGACCTAACTTTTGACTATAAATTAAAAATTACATATATTTATTTAATTGTAAATGCGTGTAAATATTGTAGCGCAAATTTATATACGATAAATTAATAATTTTAAAATAATATCCAAGATAATGAATTAAAAAATCATTTTATATAAATACAATTCATATGTAAACTACGAACACACAACACTGTTACTGTTTACATAAACGAACAATTAGTGACAATATATGAATTTAAACATTTTAACAATTTACATAAGTGAACAATTTCAAACGGGCACTTGTACTCGTTACCTTCGATATTTCTTTCATTGATTAGGTGTTCGTATTTAAGCATAATTCTGCGATCTTTTTTTTTTTAAAAAAAACAACGGCTTAATGCGATGCGATGCGATATGATACGATACTGTATACAAAGCCTTATAAATATTCTCACGATAATCAAGTGGTATAAAAAAAAAATACACGATTAAGTAACCGATTCGAACGTTTCCATAGATTTTCTTCGTAAATACTAACTATAATAGAAACAGGTTTATCGTACATAATACAATAGAAAGAGAAAGAGAATCGTTTAAACCAAGAAATATCCTTGAAACCATGCGTTTCCTTTCAAATCTTAAACGCGAGAGAACAAACACTATGTATACACGTACAATGATAGTATATTTCCCAAGTTAACAACAAATTCGTCAGAGTTTCTCATACTCTAATAAACAACAATATTTTCTTAAATAGAATTATTTCGAACAAAAATTTACTCACCTGTTCGTAAATTATTCGACGCCATGAGTATAAAACAAATCCTCGATACTATAGATTATGTTGAACAAATTGTAAAAATAAATGTACGAATTATTCGTGTTATTTAAATAGATGCACTTGGAAAAAGAGAGAAAGAGAATCACTGTGTATGCAAGAAAAGACTGAAGAAATTGTGAGAGTGAGGGAAAGGAAATGAAAGAGTGAGAGGGATAGATATATCTATATCTATATATATATATAAATCGAGAGAAAGGGAAAAGAAGAAGGGAGAAGAGAAAATGTTGAGGATAACTGAACAGTTCGTCAGTCCGTTTCTTTATGAACGAGTACGATTGTAGAGAATTTTATCGTGTCCAAACCACGTGGTGTTTCCTCTCTCTCTATTCGTGAGTTAATATTATTCAGACAAAAAGAGAGAGACAGAGAGTGAAGGAGGAGGAGGAGGGGGGAGGGGGGGAGGAGGAGGAAGAGAAAAAGACTCTCAACACGATGACGATAACAGATACGATAAAAAAGCATTAATCCGAATTTTCACTATCCTGTGAAAATATTTGCTATTAGTATAATAATATAACAAACGATGACAACGTTTATGAGTCAACTTTTTTCGATATAATGTCTCATTTTTTTCTTTCTTTTATATTCCATCGCGTGTCTCTTTTGCCGATTCTCGTAGTTTTTCTCAGTCGGATTTTCCTCGTAAAACTTGTATCATCATTAATATATTTTGTTGTTGTTACTTTATAACGATTATATTATATTATATTTTTATTTCGCTCGATATTTTTTCCGTGTAATCGATTCAGATTATTTTTTTTATTTTTCTTCATTTCTAATCCAATGTGTTTTGCGTATTCGTAATCTCGTATCATAAATACAAAGTCGAAATATATTTGCTGCGTGTTATTTTTTTTTTTTTTCATATGAAATTATTCGATCGTGATCATTGCAACTAACAAAATATAATATATAACGAAGTTATGTGATACGCGTGTCAAAATATATAGAACAATAGTTACTTGTATGTTTTAGAACGAAAAGTGATATTTGGCGGTATGCGGGACGAGATTATTTTTGGACTAAACGTTTGCCAAAATGTAGAAATTAATAACGAATACCAAAATAGTAATAATATATTTTATAAAACAAGACATATTCCATATATATCGGAAATTTATTTCAAAAAACCTATTATAAGTACGGTACAAAATTAAAAAAAAAAAAAAAAAACAACAAAACCTACGATTGTTTGTTCGTTCGTTTTTACAATCTCTTTTCTTTCTTTCTTTCTTTTTCAACCATGTAAAAAAAAAAACTTTCCACCAAAACTCTCGACCTAATTTCTATCATACGACACCATTAGTGACCCTGATAATTCGACGCATTAAGATGATCGTTATACAGAAATAGTTAAAACATAAGGGTGTCGAGGGAAAGGGAAAGAAGGACGGGAATTAGGGGAGAGGGGGTAGGGGGGGAGGAGGAGGGAGGGAAATCGCGAATGTCGCGTGCACGTTACAAAACACAATTAAAACTTTAACCGGTAGTGTTGGGTTGACGAGAACGAAGCTAATTTCCTGAACTCGCGCAGGACTAATTCCGTTATTGCGAATTTTCCTCGCGAAAGGACGTGTCGAGGGGTTTATTTTCAACGTCGGAAACTACTATCCTTGACTATCTATCTATCTATCCATCTATCTATCTATCTATCTCTGTCTCTGTCTCTTTCCATTCTCACCCTAGTCGTAGGTCGCGTCGTCCAGCAATCACCTTCCTACCTACTGCCACCCCCTCACCCCCCTCTCTTTCTCACTTCTCACCAAAACTTCCCCCCCCCTTACGTTGCCATCCCTTCATCGACCCTAGCCCCTCACCCTTCACCCCTAAACCAACCAAGCCACCCACCCACCCACTGAGTAACACGTTTACGTCGTAGGCGTTGAGCTTAACGAGCTATACCGAGTAAAACGTAACGATAACGACGAGCTTTAATACACGATGGCTCGACGTTTAAGCCGTAACTTTACGAGAGTGTGAGTGAGAGAGAGAGAGAGAGAGAGAGAGAGAGAGAGAGAGAGAGATAAAGGGAAAGAACAAAGCATTTTCAACGAAAATTCTCTGGGAACCACCACTCCGACGATTATTCAAAGTTATCCAATGAGATTTTCATGGCATTACGTGATGTTCTACTCGAATGTTTTTTTTTCCTGTGTTCTGTTTTTTCCCCCTTCTTTTTTTCTTTCTTTTATAATATTAGAAAAACTAAATGAAAGTTTGAAAGAGTGTTGCACGTATTTCGCGGTTATAACTTATTGTCAGTTTTCTTCTTTAAATTCAGTTCATCGATTTATATGTCTCATTAATCGTCATCTAATTTACACTGATAAAATTAATATAGATTGGAGGTTTCATATAATATATAAAAAGGATTGAAATTTATATTAAATATTATAACGCATAAGGATAATTTTTTGTTTACAACAAGAGGTTTTTTTTTCTTTTCTAACGTTTTATATAAAACTTTGTGATATAATATATATAATATAATATAATATAATATAATGATTCTTCTTCTTCTTCTTCTTCTTCTTATATTATAAATAAATTGTGAAATATGATAAATTCGTGCATATACAGTACCGTTCACGAGCCACAGGACAAACGTATTCGTTTATAAAAAAAAAATATATACAGAGTGAGTCAATAATTAAAAAAATAATAAGTAAATAAATGTCTTTTTTCTTTCTTCTTTTTTTTTTTTCTCTTTTGACTCAATCTATATATGCATTATACGCGTGTATAAAAATAATTGATTTACAAGAACGATTGTCTCGTATAACAAACATTAGTGTATATAAATTAAAATCATTTCAAAAAAAAAAAGTAACAAAAAATTTCTAAAACGATATTATATTCAATCATTTTATATATATATATACTCTTTCGCTTATCACTCGATTTTGCAATAGCTCTTCATTCAAGTATATCAAATTATTCGACTATTCATGAACAATAATACATCTGTACGTATAAACGTATATAATAATATATATATTTACGTACACAACAAGAGCTTCTCGATCGAGACGGAAACTCGACAAATACGAGCACCTTTAAATATGCATAATTCTTATATAAATATGTATAGAATAATTTAAATACTTTGATTTAAGCTTAATCTATTATACGTGCAAGACTACGGTGCATCTCATTCAACAAGCTCGATCGGTAAAATCGAATTAACGAATCGACCGTAACATTTTTCTTTTGAAATTCCCGCTGTAAAGAGCACCCCAGTGAAGGGTGGAGATGGGGGAGGGAGAAGGGGACGGAGATGATAGGGGTGGTGGTAGTGGTGGTGGTGGTGGTAGTGGTAGTGGTTTGGTTGAATTGCTTAAAATCTAACGACGTGTATCCCTTTGTACAATTAGAAATAAACAAAATGGAATATAAAAAAAAAAGGAATAATATTTCGACGATGACGGAAAATTCCTCCTCGAGTGGCATTTACGAGATCGAAATTCTTTTCATTATACTTTTTCCCTCGAAGTTACGATGAAAAAGAAATAATAATAATAATAATATTAGTAAAAAAAAAAAAAATTATAGAAGAACACGATCTTTTTTTAATCCCCCTTCATGCAATAGTAACTCGTTGCTTGGCTTATCAGTTCTCTCATCTTCTCTCTCCTTCTTCAAAACGATAATGATCGTTTCGTAAGAGACCAGTTTTCCTCCTTTTTTATCCTTTTCTTCTTAGGCGCCAATTATTTCGGCTCGACTAAACGCCACTGCAATCAGGATTTCTCTTTCTCTCTTTTTCGAATTGTTATAGTTCCGTCTGAAAAAAGAAAAAAAAAGGAAACATTTGAACATAGATGTTAACAATTTAATTAATAGCCCAGGTGCTACGATTATTTTTATTTTATTCAACTTTTATATAAGAGTTAACTATCGAATATCAATTGTGTAAGCTGCACGAGTGTGTAGTACTATCATTCACGAATAAACAAATCAAAATCTATATTGACGTTTCTGTTTGACTGCTTTCTCGTCAATGAATTTGTACAACGTAAACGTGTATAAATTTGTATCTATTATATTATTAAAACAAAAAAGAAAAGAAAAGAGAAAACAAAATATTTTTGTTATCCAAACGTGTGCGTAGAAAATGATTCCAAGATACTTACTTGTTTACGTTTCTACCCCAGTCAAAGTATCCTGATGATTTTCTTCATTTTCTTTAGTTTTTGGCAAGAATAAATAACGATAAACCGTGGAAGCTAGAATAGCACCACCGATTGGACCAATCCAAAAGACCCAATGATTTCTCCAATATCCATTCCAAATAGCTGGTGCGATTGACCTAGCTGGATTCAAGCTGCACCCGGTGTAAGGAATGAAGACGAAGCAAAGAACGGAAACACAAAATCCAAATCTCAGTGATACCGAATCCGAATTCTTTTCATTTCGTGGATCCCAAACGCCACATGCAAAGAATACCAATATACTGGTAGCAATGATTTCGGCTAACAATCCTTGGCAAATATTCATATTCTGATAAATGTCCGTTTTGCAGAATGAAATAGTATCCTCTGGATTTCCAGCATGTAACATACCACTTGGAGTTACTGCCTGAAAGTTTATAATTCAATTAGGATATGTTAATGTTATATTTAAATAAATACATTAGAATGAGAATATGAATTATTATTTAACACACAATCAGGTTAAATTAATTTTATGACAAATTCGTTGATAATATAATCCTAGACCATTTAATGTTCAATTTTAATTATTAATTTTGTTCTAGATTGTCGTATAATTTTTTTAATGTTTATTCGTATTAAATTTTTTCACGTTAAAAAATTATTCTTTTATAGGAAAAATAATACAATTACTGACTGACCTTTAGCAAACCGTAACCGAAGATTCCTCCTAAACATTGTGCAAAAATGTAGAGACCGGTCATTGGTAGAGACTTAAGTCCGAGGATTAAACTAGCCACTGTGATTGATGGATTTATGTGTGCTCCGCTAATATGACCTACGCACTGTGTGAACAAAATCAAAAATTAATAACAATTGATAATAACATTCATTTTAGTATAGAAAACAATTAAATTCAATATGCAATCAACGACCTGGCCACGTTGGATTACTTCCTTAAAATAAACACGTTTACTACTTTTACTTTTATATTGGATTACTAGTTTTCGTCAGATCACTAAAATAAAGCAACGTTAGTTAGGGTACAGTTAGTAACATAGATGGGTAACTGTTAATTACAGAAAGTCGTAATAACTTCTTTGATAGTATTGAATAAGTATGAGAATGTGTTTGTTAAATAAGTAACTGGAACACGTGAAAGAGAAAGTAAAAAGACACACTAATTTAACGGGCAAATATAATTGGAAAGAACGTTTTTTTTTTTTTTTTTTTCTTAGAAAACTATTTTGTAAGTAAATACCTGTATCGCAATCATGACTGCTAGCCCAAAACTCATAGAAATCTGATAGATTGGTGGAGTATTACCCATGCTCGCGACGCAACCCATGCATCCGACAAATACTAAAATTGCAGTGCCAATGATCTCTCCTAAAAGTGCCAAAATCGTATCGTGTATCGACTTTTCTTCCTTCATTAGGTCCTTTAACCCTGTAACACAATAACAGAAAAGATAATATATTAATTAAAAAAAATATATATTATATAATATAATTAATTCATTGATCCTTTCAATCAATCCATATGTCTATTTAATTTTGCTTAAACTCACTTTAATTGTATAACTCTGTTTTTTCTCTCTTTTTTTATATTTTAATTAATTTATTTATCAGTATTATATTTATTTTATCTTTATATTACTTTTATTTTTCAATATTTATTCTGGTTATGTAACAATGGATAATTCCCGTCAATATTTGAATAAACAATAAACACAATAAATATATATATTATATATATATTATTTTTTGGTACGAATCATGTCTCGTTTTAAACTTTATCTTCTATTGGTAAAAGAAACATTATCGAGTAAGAAAAAAAATTCTGAGTAAGTCGTTTCCTAAGGGATACAAAAGAACGTATAGTAGGTGGATAAATTTAAAAGAAAAAAAGAAAAATAAATTCATGAAAGATGAGGGGCAATCGGGCGTGACGTGAGACGAAAGTTTGCCGTTCTCGTGCACGATCGGCTTCCATTCGCGTACATGAAAAATAAATAATTCCTAAAGCACTTTGGAAAATCACGCTGGGCGAACTTTCAGAAGTCTAAATACATATTATATATATATATATATATATATATATTTAATATGTGTGTGGGGGTGTATGTACGCGTAGGTGGATGTGAGTATGTTCATAAAGAGAGAGAGAGAGGGAGGGAATAAAAAAAACAAGATAGGAAGAAAGTATAAATGTCGAAAACATTTTCATAAAGTTCGAGACGTTTGATATCAATTTTATTCTAGTAAATCTATATGTTTCTTTTAGATCTTCTACTTTACTTTAACAAATTAAATATAAAATACGGAGATAAATATTTAAAAGTATAAAAAGTAATATAATGTATTAATACACGATTTTTGACGTATTTTCTTTATTTCTATTTATTGTTAGTTGATCAGTATTGTATGTAATACGATAATAATGAGAAAAGTATGAAATAAATAATGATCGCGTTTATATCATTTTGTTTTTTTGTATTATTAATCAGCATCATAAAAGAATGAGAGAAACAAACAAGTGGAAGAAATTCAAAGTAGGAAGCTATTTTCTTCCGAATGAGCTAACTTCGAACAAAGTTTCACCGGCACAAAGTTTGTCGCCTAAATGTCAAATACGATTACTGGGATTTCCACAAACCGTTGGAGTTGCGAGGGTCAACGTTGAAATTTACATGAAAGCGAGTACGAGGTTATGCATATCCTAGTGAAATAACTATGCATCCCTTATTTGCAGTTCGTTATTTTAGAAATTTGACAAATAAAAAAGAAGATTAGAAAAATATAAATATATTAGTTTGCCAACTAAGTTATCAGATGTATTTTTCAATGTTTTCAAACTTTGTTTTTCGATCAAAATTAACAATTAATTAATCAATTATGTATATATTCTCCCTTGTTAAAATTTAAAAAAAAACGCTGGGAACTCTCAGTTGCCAATTTAATAGTTCGACATTGACATTATCCATTTTTAATCAATTCAATTTAAATATCATAAACGAAGATTGTACCGATATTAATTATTCATTTCAAAAATGAAAAACTTAATAATAACAATTTACAATTAATATTTATTTCATATTTATAAAAACTTTTCACATAACGAAAGAAACAAATTTTACGCACAAGATGCTAGGTGATCTCTTATTTACTCGTGCACGTATTATCATCTGATACATACAAACATATACATATGTAACACATACATATATAATACATAAGTCTCCGTATACTCCTAAATTATACAGAGAGATTCCGCCGAACGTTCACATCGGTATTACAATCCTGTTCTCTTAATTAACCGTATGTGGTTTAGGATATAATTGGATTCAATAACGAACTCGTAATATTGAAAACGTTGATAATCCGTCGTTATGAAGTGTCATGATTATTATATTAAAAAGAAAAAAACGAAGACAAAAAACTCGTCAATTATACTAGTACATCATAAAACGAAATAATTTTACGAAGGCTCGTATCAAAATCCTATTGATTATTTTTCTTTTTCTTTCTCATTTCAAAAAATACGATAGTTAATATAAATCGTATATATATAAATTTATATATAGATATAAATGTATATTATNATAATATACATTTATATCTATATATAAATTTATATATATACGATTTATATTAACTATCGTATTTTTTGAAATGAGAAAGAAAAAGAAAAATAATCAATAGGATTTTGATACGAGCCTTCGTAAAATTATTTCGTTTTATGATGTACTAGTATAATTGACGAGTTTTTTGTCTTCGTTTTTTTCTTTTTAATATAATAATCATGACACTTCATAACGACGGATTATCAACGTTTTCAATATTACGAGTTCGTTATTGAATCCAATTATATCCTAAACCACATACGGTTAATTAAGAGAACAGGATTGTAATACCGATGTGAACGTTCGGCGGAATCTCTCTGTATAATTTAGGAGTATACGGAGACTTATGTATTATATATGTATGTGTTACATATGTATATGTTTGTATGTATCAGATGATAATACGTGCACGAGTAAATAAGAGATCACCTAGCATCTTGTGCGTAAAATTTGTTTCTTTCGTTATGTGAAAAGTTTTTATAAATATGAAATAAATATTAATTGTAAATTGTTATTATTAAGTTTTTCATTTTTGAAATGAATAATTAATATCGGTACAATCTTCGTTTATGATATTTAAATTGAATTGATTAAAAATGGATAATGTCAATGTCGAACTATTAAATTGGCAACTGAGAGTTCCCAGCGTTTTTTTTTAAATTTTAACAAGGGAGAATATATACATAATTGATTAATTAATTGTTAATTTTGATCGAAAAACAAAGTTTGAAAACATTGAAAAATACATCTGATAACTTAGTTGGCAAACTAATATATTTATATTTTTCTAATCTTCTTTTTTATTTGTCAAATTTCTAAAATAACGAACTGCAAATAAGGGATGCATAGTTATTTCACTAGGATATGCATAACCTCGTACTCGCTTTCATGTAAATTTCAACGTTGACCCTCGCAACTCCAACGGTTTGTGGAAATCCCAGTAATCGTATTTGACATTTAGGCGACAAACTTTGTGCCGGTGAAACTTTGTTCGAAGTTAGCTCATTCGGAAGAAAATAGCTTCCTACTTTGAATTTCTTCCACTTGTTTGTTTCTCTCATTCTTTTATGATGCTGATTAATAATACAAAAAAACAAAATGATATAAACGCGATCATTATTTATTTCATACTTTTCTCATTATTATCGTATTACATACAATACTGATCAACTAACAATAAATAGAAATAAAGAAAATACGTCAAAAATCGTGTATTAATACATTATATTACTTTTTATACTTTTAAATATTTATCTCCGTATTTTATATTTAATTTGTTAAAGTAAAGTAGAAGATCTAAAAGAAACATATAGATTTACTAGAATAAAATTGATATCAAACGTCTCGAACTTTATGAAAATGTTTTCGACATTTATACTTTCTTCCTATCTTGTTTTTTTTATTCCCTCCCTCTCTCTCTCTCTTTATGAACATACTCACATCCACCTACGCGTACATACACCCCCACACACATATTAAATATATATATATATATATATTTTAAACGATTAACGTTTCTTTTTTATTTTTTTTTTTATTTTTCTTTTTTTATTACACGAGAAAGGGGATTTGCAGGTTTTGTAATTTGAACGTAGCGTGTAACAACGCACGCGAAATAATTGTCGTTTGTTCGTAGAAAGGATTTCCACGAGAAATTATTCCAGTACTTTCCATTGCATTTTTTTCTTCTACTTTAATCTTTTTTTTTTTTTGTATTTGTTAGTTTCAAGATCGACCGACCGACAGACGGACAGGTAGACATGCAGACAGACAGACAGACAGACAGACCGCTCGCTCGATAACGATCTCCCGTTTTCTAATTAAAAACGAAGCTAGACCAGAGAATACGCGATAATTACGATGAAAGTTTCAGCCGAAGCTCGTTTATTGCGCGAAACTCGTGAAAGTAAAATGTAACTTTAGTTACCAATTTTCCGCCCGACTGTTGAATCTTTCTCAAAGGCATAATTTTTTTCGGGGGGTGGGTTTTTTTTTGTTTTTTTTTTTTTTTTTCGTTTTTCTTTTTGTTCCTGTTGATATTTCCCTCTTGGATTTTAATCAAGCAGATATCAGAGGATTATTCTCGTCCTCTCGTAAAAAACGTTATGAAGTATTTCGCGATTATATTATATTTCTTTTTTATTTTTATTTTTATTCGTTAAAATAAGATTTTTTCATCGAATTTATTTTGTTCGCGTGTGTCATTGCAATATTATTCAAATACCCCGATTAATCGGCGGAATATATATATATATATATGTATTATATCGATTATATATTTTTTATTTTAGATTTATTTTTAAATATCAACGAAGCAGGAAAAATAAGATGATTTTTTAAAAGGTAACAAGTTGATAAGAAGGAAAAAGACATTATTGAACGATAATATCGTCGAATTTAGTCAAAAGGAATATAATTTTACGATTCGTTAACTTCATACCGACTGGGATAACGTTGATAATTGATGTTATCATAAAATTACAGGAATCTACATTAACTATTAAATAAAGTATACGTTTTTAATAGATTTATAATAAATTATTTTGTTAATCGAAATAATTTACGTATATTAAATATAGTAATGTCAATTTCTAATATTAATATATTATAAGAAAGTTATTTCATTTTTATTATATTATCGAATAAATGTACCACGTGTATTTATAATAAAAGTTCTTTGGTTCAGTGTAAATGACTATAACGATAGTCTCTGGAATTGACCGAACCGAAAACGAGAGACGTGCTTTCCATTAACTATCCGATATTCAGGAAAGCTTCGATCGAGAATACTGTAACTTAAAAGCAGAATTTTGTTACTATCACGTATGTAGACACGTGTATATTGCTGTTCGTGTTGGTTATCCAATTCGCTGCTCAATGAAAACTCATTTTCCCTACGGTACAATGGTTTTTCTCAATGGAATTCTGTCGTATATCTAGTGACATAAAAGAAATTGAAAAAAAAAAAAAGAAAAAAGAACGGACAAATAGATAAATAAGAATAAAAAAAATGTAAGAAAAAAAAAGAGAACGAGTTTTATATAATATATAATAATATATTATTATAAGTTTTATATAATAAATAATACCATATTATAATATAGTTTATATAATACATATCTGTGTGTGTGTGTGTGTGTAATATAAAGCATAAAAATATAGTTTCATCCATCGTTCTAATTCGGTACTCGTAATTTGGCATACTCAATATTTTCCTTTATTCAACAAATTTTCTTCATTGATACTTGTATTTTCTTCTTTCCTATCCCTAGAGGAACGGTATACCTTCGACATTCAATTAACCAAGCTAATTAGGATGTAGACTTGTGGTTCGATGAAAGCACGATATCGAGATTGCCGATAAGGACTTTGACTGACTCCCAAGAGGATTAGTTACTTCTTGATAATGCGATGTTTACACGCGATCTCATCGAGAAACGAAATAACCATACATTATTTTCAATATAATTAACAGTTATTATTCTTAATATCGAGGAAAATTTCGTACACGTTCGTACGCAACAACAACAACAATAAAAAATTACTACAAAATCTTGTGAAAACAATTATGAAACTATATAACTATTCTTTAGAAGGAAAGAAAAAATAAGATTAAATTCTTTCGAAATACAGTGTACTATCATTTATTTATTATTATTTTAATTGTAATAGAAAAATATAATAGAATACTATAAAGAGAACGGGTAATAGTATTGATAATAAAAAAAAAGTTACATAATAATTTTTCTTTTTTTTCTCTTTTTTTTTTCAAACAACCCGATCGAATCGACTAGTTCCAAAGTTGATTTCGATTCGACTGCCGTGGCCAATATTTGACTTTGCCTTCGTGTAACGAACTGGATTGACTATTTAATTTCACGATCGGTAATAAAAGTCAGGTAAAACATTTGCAACTACGAAGACAATTTTTTTTCTCGAGCCAATATTATACAAATTTCTATGGTAGTCAATTTTGTTCCTTTTTTTGGGAAATATTTCATCGTGTACGTTGCCGTTTTTTTTTTGTTTTTTCTTTATTTTTTTTCATTTATTTATTTACTTATTTATTATAGATTATTCTGATCTTCACATGATCCAATGCAACTCGCGTTTTCAGTCGTCACGGACGAAATGTCGAGAAATGAAATTCGCGATGGGAAACCTCGGTTTGAAAGTAACTTCGGTACGTTGCTAAGACCGTTGCATAAATCCGTTTCAGTTGAGAGAAAACTGGGGGAATTAGGGTGGGGGGAGGAGGGTCGGGAGGATTGAAAGATAAAATAAAAGGAACGAAGAAAAGAAAACGATAGGAGAAGAATTACGAAGATTCGAATTCGTGATGCTATTTCAAAGTGATATGTATAATACATATGTAAGATGATGTGCATACACTTACTTCTTTGAACTTTGATATTTCGATAAAACGATTATGGTTTATATAAGAATTACATTGAAATTTTTATTTTGTAACGTTTATTATTATGATGAATAATCGTTCGAACACACATCAAAAATCGATTCAAAACTCACGCAAGCTTTATAATTTTAATGTATTTATTATATTATTCAATTCATTTTTATATATATATATATATATATAATTATCCCGCGAAATTACTTTTATACGACAATGATTTGAATTTATTTTCAGAAACAATTAAAACTTAATCGTAACTTTATTCCATTTTATGTAGAATTTTGTATTCAGGTTACTTTCATGAATTAAACTGTGACCCAAATGTATAACAAATGATAGAGGAAGGAAATAGAAAGTAATTTTTATAGACGTGTACATTGTTGTAGAGATCGATAGATCAAGGTGTTAGGAAGAGAGTAGATTGTGAATTACACGTGCATCGTATGTTTTGCAAGTGTGACAGTAGGTCAAGTGCGCGGTGAATGGCCGGAGGAGAGGCCTCAAAGACCGGAGACGATACTACTACGCTCGAGTTGTTTTCCTCGTTAAAGTAAGGAACAATCTTTTTCTTCTCATTTCTCCGTTTGTTCGATCAAACTTTTATTACGCGATCTTACGAATTTAATTACATAGAATATTATTAGAAAATTATACAGAAAATATCCAAAAGATCTTCTTACAACTGAACCCCAACAGAATTCTTTCTTACCTATCGTCAAAATGTATATTACATTAATTGATAAAATAATCTGCCGAATGTTTATCATGAACTAATTGCAAAGAGAAAAATTCGAGATTAAAGAGAACAACGTTTTATTCGTTTGACTGAAAAAAAAAACAAAAGGAAGATAAAATAATGGCATACTCCTTTATTTTACAGGAGGAAATAAAAAGAAAAAGAACATAATATAACACCAAAGTTGAAAATATGTATTCACGAATCATAGAATTCACGCGTTTGATTGCACAACTGTGAAGTAGGAAGCTCCCGTTTAAATGTCGTTTCCTTCGGCATAGTGTAAAAGAAGGAAGAGACATTTGTAAACAGTAATGAATGTAAATACGTAGTACTTCGGACGTTGTAACTCTTTTCTCAGCTAGTTTGCTATTACTTTTAACAAAAGGATAGAAAGACATTGTCTTATTTAATCGTATCTGTAGAAACTGACATTTTCCTAGGTCTCTTATTCGTATATGTATGCGTGCACTACGTATATATTTATATCGTCGTCTCTTGCAACTTTGAAATGAAAAGAAGGGAAGAGAAAGATAGAGAAGAAGAAGAAAAAAAGAAAAAAAAAGGAGAAAGAAACAAAGTGGAGCAAGGAACGAGGAACGAGAACGTTCTCGTGAGAACGAACGAATGAACGAACGAACGTTCGAAGGAAGAAGGGTCGTGCTGAATTACGATGGCTCTTGATAAATCGCTCGTTTAAAGTTTAGACGAAGTTTAGAGCGAGTATTAGGTTAACGGTAAAGTTTCCTTGCGCGAACTTCGGACCCTTCGAGAAATTTTCCTTCACTGGTTATAAACAGAAAGTATGTGTCGTCGTTGAATGAATTCTCTCAACAGATCTAGGTGACATTTACTTGTACATTACTTTTCATATTATTAATAATTATCTTTATTTTGTTATTATTATTATCATTGAAACGATATATATCATTTTTTCAAATGGTGTGATCTTTCTTTTTTATTCATTTTCATAAGATTAATTCTTCGTCGATTTGAAATGAATAAAACGTGTCGTTAATTATTTAGAAATTATTATTATTATTATTATTATGTCCCCAATTAAATTATATTATATTTATTTAACGATAATAGAAAGAGAGAGATGTATTTTATTTCGTGATAATAAAAAATTAATGACAACTATATACACGTTGGTTTGGTATTGACCGACAAATCTTTTAATAACTTCCTTCCGTCATTATTTCGCGCGAATTCATTGACTCTTTCCGGTGACAGGTAAATGCATCCCGTTCTCATTACTCGAACTACTTTCTACGCAAGATCGAGGATACACACAAGAACCTCGATCATTCCCTACGTTTCACCATCAACGATTCTTCTAAAGATTAATGACCTCGAACTAGTATACGAAGACTAACACTCGATTTGATGAGAAGGAAAATTCGAAAAACGAGTCTTTAATGACGAGTTGTCGTACGATAGATCACGAATCTCGAATGATTGCAATTTTAATCTGTCGTTTATAAATTACCAAGAGACATATTTATAATTACAAAAATGAAACGTAATAAATGAAAATAATTTGGAAAGAACTGTAAATGTAATCATTATAATATCTATAATAAAAAATAATTACAAAATAAATGTATAAATAAAAGAACGATTATTAAAAATAATAAAATGACTTTTTAAAAAGTTAGGCAAACGTATATGTATATGATGATGTTCTATGTTGAGTTTGCACAAATGAAGGACGGAAGAATAAAACCGAGATAGTAGTCTCTTCTTACGTTTACTACTACCCCTTAATTGCTATCTAATTTCATTAGCAAGATTCTTAAAATATAACGGAGTAGATACGAAGCACCTTATAGCATCGTAAAAACATCCGGGACGTACGTTTCTATGTGCCAGAACATTCAACGCGCTTTCTTTTGTAGAAAATGTAACAGAAGTAAATGTAATACGAGTTGCTCTCTTCGAAAGTCAATTTCTCTCGATATACAAAACCAACGGGAAAGATTAAAAAATTGACTTTTCAACGATGTTTAATAATTAATCGTATAATATATATAAAAAAAAAACAATATTCATTTTAATCAATTTAAAAGTTAATAATAATATTCGATATTAATTTTATTACGTTATTAAATTGCATTATGCAATCGTATCAAATATTAACGATACTTTTTATTATATTTTATAAAATATTACGTTGTGTGTGTGTGGATTTATTCAATACAATATTGAATTGCATTTATTTAACAGAAATTCAATTTTATATATACATATATTTATTTATTCTCTGTTTGGAAAAAAGAACCGTAACGGATTTATTAATGGGATTATCGTACGAAATGAAAAGAAAAAAAAAAAGTACCTCGTACGCATGATTAAGTTGCAATTTTACGTAATAATAACTACGCATGAGTTATCGTTAAATCGATTATCATTTTACGGTTAGTATGAATTTATGCGCTTGGATGTTTTTTCTTTTTTTTTTTTGTAATTTTCTTTCCATCGTTTGAATTTTCCTTCGTCTCATTTCGATATCATTAACCTTTCCCCCCCCCTCCCCCCGGATATTATTTACTATATGGAAAGAAGAAGAGTTTTGAACCCACGCCTCGTTAATTTAATGCATCAACCTTTTCGCGTGTTTTCTTTTTTTTCTTTTAGTTCGTAAGGAGAAAACAGCGTGAATATCAATCGAATTTTGTTGTAACCTAATTTTCAGTCCGCCGGAGTTGTGGAACATCGTTTAGAATGCAACCGACAGAAATACGTCCTTTCTATCCTATACTTTCTTTCCTTTCCTCCTTGAGAAATCAACGAGGAAGAAAATGAAATATGGTCGAAACGATACTACTACTTATCTTGTTTTACAGATTTACGAGATACTCAATGGCCATTTGCCAGAAATTCACCTGTTATGTAAGAATCGAAACGTGCCTAAGTAGTTTGATGAGATTTCGAATAGTCAGTCGTAAATACACACGCGGAGAAAAAAAAAAACAAATCTATAATGTGTATGTTTAAATGAATCGACGAAAATGTTTTTTATTATTGTTAATTCATTTCTCTTAAAAATTATTACTTAACGATCCAAATTAAAATATATTAATTCGTTAGTAAAATCATGCGGTAGGAAAAATTTTTTATGTGTATATAGAAAAATTGTGAATTGAAAGGAAAAAAAAAAAAAAAGGAAAACGAACGCCAATGATTATTTTCAAAAGAAATTTAATAACGAGTTCGCGTGTGATAATATGATCTCTCGCGAAAGTTTCGGTTTAATTACTTACAGTTGTGTATGTGTGTTTTGTATTAATTTACGATTAGTTAGATCGTTAATGCTAAAATATATGAAAGTAACACTATTAATGTAGTGTAATAATATTATTGATTTTCGATAAAATTCAATATAATTGAACTCACAAGGTGCTTTGAGCTTTTCCTTAGCACTTCTGATACCCGCGTTTGATCTCAATGCTAGTCCAATGTTTTTCGTTGATTTACCAACGGAATTTTCCGTAATACCTGGAGGTGATATTATCGAGATTCCACCTTGTTCCATGTTGATCAAACTTATTATTTAATTAACTGATATTCAAACTCTATATCCGGATCACTGAAAGCACAGATAAATTTTTATTAACTTTTCGTTAATTATTTGCTTTTCTTTTGTGTGTTTTATATATATACCTAATTTTTGAATTTCAACAATGAACAGAATATTTATCGTCAGTTAAAAATGACAGAAATACTTTTACTTTTTTTTTTTTTTTTTTTGAAAATAGAAATTTTCCTTTAATCAATATCATGTATAGTTACATACGTGTTAGTGTTGTGTACACTGCATTTTCTATCATAGCTTTATTATCATCAAAGTCTTACTTCGACTAACATAAACGACTAAATCAAAGTGAAATACGACTACTCTTATTATGCATATATTTATATAAATACACCCTATGATTTCTTATCTTTCAAAGCAAAAGTAAATTACAAGTGAATCTATTTTTGTTTCTATCTAGAAATGCAGCTAGATCAAATATAAAAACGTATTTATAAAGGTATATATAGTGGTTATCATTAAAACATGAATCTCAGAGGAAACATATTAATTTATTCGCATTTTAATAACGTTGACGTGTATATTTGTCAAAAAAAAAAGAAAAAGAAAAGATAAGAAATTAACAAGCGAATTTTCGTTCATATTCGTTATATCAACTTTTACTCTGATTATTACCGATAATTACCATCTATGTAATCATTACCAGAAAACGAAGTTTGTAAAAAAGAAATTAAAATAAAAGATATTCAAAAAGAGAGACGCGAATTTTAATACGATACGGTATTTACTTAAGTATATAGAAAATAAAAAGGAAAGAAGGAGATAGAAAAAATATCAGATATTACACAGTGACGAGTGCAAACACGGAATAATAAATCGATAACGAGCTTACCGTTGAACGAGCCGCTTCTTATTACGAAGATTTCGATGCGAGCAAAAAGAACAAACAGAAAAAAAAATAAACAACTTCTCTCGAGTTGATAATAATGTTTATCCGATTATTGAAAAATAATTAAAAAAAATTTCAATTAACAAAAAAATCAAATAATAATAATAATAAAAGGAAATATAAAATGTTAATTTTCAACACGACACTCTCGAAGAAACCAAAAATATGCAATGAAATGAAATTTTGCTGACACTTTTTTCTTATTTTTTGTTGTTGTTTTCTTTTTCTTTTTCTTTTTGTTAATTCTTATTTGAAAAAGATACACAAGGTTGATCTTTTATTCCACGCTGGTTTCGATGAGACTGAATCGTTTCGCGAGTTGAGCGCACCTCTATATGTAGAAAACCCTCCACTGCCAACGACAGACGGTCTCCCGTTACATGGCCAATCTACGTTTCTTCGTATTCGTTGGTTACCTGCAACCGAACGAATATACCAAAGAGAAAGAGAGAAAGAAACGAGAGAACGCACGAAGGCATCTGCCAAAATGTATTATAACATTTCGACTCTCCGACCCTATTTCAAATTTGATGAAAGAAAAACAAGCAGGTTGTGCTATTTCTAACTTATTCCTTAATGTGTTCTATTTAATCTTATTCAAAATTAGAATATACCGTTATATTTATGTTATTACACAATACATAGAATATTTAAATGAAACATCGTAATAAATGGGATATAAATAAACGGGGAAATTATTGACAGAAAAAAAGAGTAAAACAAAAGAAAATGTGATAAATAATGTTTGAAGAGATGATAGGAAGAAATTGGTTAATAAAAATCATTCTATTGTGTATATATATATGGATATATTACTTACGTATATACATGGATTATTTACGTTGCACATAAAATAATGCGTAATTACAAATAATTACTCTTTACTTGTGCATATCGAGCGCCACGGTGCTTTGTTTTGTCTTCTGAAAGACATACGATCCTGTTTGTGGCATTTATCAGCGTATTATCGTTACCGATCGATAAAACTGTAATATGTTTGTCCTCGAGAAAATTACGTTTGTGGGAGGTTGATCTTCGTTTAAAAAAAAAAAAAAAAAACGACATCAAATTTTTCTTAATCTTCGTGCTTGATTTTAATCGTACGTAAGTAAGCAAAAATAACTCACGATATTTATTATTAAGTTTGTGGATAACCTAGGTTGAAAAAAAAAGAAAAAATCTCTAAGTTAAAATAAATTGTTCGTAAAAAAAAAAAAAAAATACGTCGAATAATATATAATTACGAAACAACGTGAATATTCGTTTTATTTTCATCTTCGTTTGTATAACTTCCTTAATTAAGTATCCATTTATTTCTTATTTAAAAACTTTTTCTTCTCGAACATTTGTTTTTTTTTTTCTTTTTTTTTAAACAATAAGAGATATCCCCTTATATCTTTCTCTCCTTTAAATTCCCATCATACTTTCAGTTGAATCGATGAAATTATCCTTTGATAGGAACATAGTTCTATGAAGTAATCGAGCAACCAACACCGCGAAGAAGCCCTTTATTATTAACTAACCACATTTTGCATAACATTTTCGTGGCCGCTTCAGGTCGATGACTTCACGAGCTCTCTCAAATACGCTCGTTGCATACTCACCAAAAAGGAAAAGGAAAAGGAAGAGAAAGAGAGAGAGAGAGAGAGAGAGAAGAGAGAGAGAGAGAGAGAGAGAGAGAGAGAGAGAGAAAGAGAGAACTTTCTCGATGTTTCATCGGGAGCTCCACGATGCGAGAATCCGATCGAGGTAAGCAGCTACTTGAAAATGGAAAGAGGTTAGAATTTCAAATTGTCTGATCGACTTTTCTTCGTGATTTTTTTTCCTTTTTTTTTCTTTTTTTTTTTTCCCCTTTACAAATTTCATTTCATTTCATTTCAATTCGTTGGTTATTGTAATTTTTGAAAGATAAAATCTATACCAAAATATATGATTTAAGTATAGTTCATATAGAATTTTATGGTGATTATTATTTAGAGGGATTAAGGGGCACACCTAGTGTGACCGCCTAAAAAAAAGGTGATTTTTAGAAATTTTTTTAAAGAAAACTACTGAATGAAATATTTTAAAATTTATAGGATATATTTATACATAATTAAAGAATATTCAATAAAATTTTCAAATAAAAAAAGGTAATTTTCAGCGAGTTATTCGCTATCCCCTAAGTCACTATAAAAAAAAGGGCCTAAACGGCTGCAGTGATTCCGGCCTTCACTGTGGATGAAATAAAAAAAAAAATACTGTTAATCTAGAAAGTATTGCTTATACAATGACCTAAAATTGTGAAAAAAAAATTAAAATTTAACAAAATGACAGACTTTTTAAAAAGAAATCGAATTTTGCTCAAAATTTTGTTGATTTTTGGTACGGCAAAATTACATTTTTTATACAATCGTAAAACTTTTAGGTCATTGTACAGAGAAACATATAGGAAATAAGCAGAAAAAAAAATCAAAGCGATTGGATGATTCTTCTTCGAGTTACAACTGCAGCCAATTTGAAAAATGTAGTTTTGAGAAAAACGCGGTCAAAGATAAAATGATTGCTTTCTAATCCCTAAGCGTCTACTCTTTAGAAGGCTGTAACTCTAAAACTATTTAAAAATTTAGTATGTTATTTTTAAAGATACAGACTATCAAAATATGCACACACAAATAAATCAATTTTTTCAAAATTTCACACTTGGTGTGCCCCTTAAGATGTTACCTGAGCGTTGGTCACAAGTAGTTGAAAACAACGACGATTATATATCGTTGATTAAATTGTTTTGTTTTATTTCAATAAATTAGTTTTCAAAATGTATTGGGTAAAAACGACATTAATTATTACTAGACCTGATATTTAAGATGAAATTATTCGAAAAGTCGATTAGCGTAGCAAAGTATAAAAAGACTTCTTAGGCTCCGTTCTATTTAATCTATCTACTATGGCAGAAAAATAAGAAAAGGAAGAAGAGAATAAGTAGCGAACTGGTTCACTGTCAAGTAACATGCTCGTGACGGGAACAAATCGCCTTCCTGAATGTCGACGACCGAGAAAACTGAACTCGATTCTATACAGGGAATAACAGGGAAAAGGGAAACGAGATTTCTTATGAAAGTGGAAGCGAATTCTTTAATAAAAACATTGAGAAATGAAACGAAAAGAAAATAAAATAAAATAAAATAAAATAAAGAAAGGGAAAGGAAATTTTTCTTTGTCTTACATTCCTCGTTATTAATCATTTAATTAATATATTTCAGTAGAGAAATATACTTTGTACAAAGCCTGTTGTTCGAGGTAAATATAAATCTGCTACGTCATATCTTATAATAACCGTTATTATGAATCGTTCATTAGAAAATAACACTAATAAACAAAGCAAATATCAAAGTAATACGATAGTATAGAATTTATATGAATATGTAATTGCACGTAACGATTTTACCGTGTAATCGTTAATAAATAGTAATAAAAAAAAAAGAAGAAGAAAAAAAAACATCTAATTTATTCGAGTTATCGTATATTAGATGCGTTCGTAACTTATCCACGATTGTTAATGTCGATTGTATCGAATTTTAATTATAAACGAGGAAGTGAAAGGTATTTTATTTAGTAAAGAGTTTGAAACATATTTATATAAAGCATTGTGTATTATTATTATTATTATAATAATTACGAATTCTTTTTTTTTTCAACTTCGCTTGTGTTTTGCAGATAATCGTGTTGTTATTATGTACTATGTAACTCTATGATTATTACTTATATTTTATTTATACCTAAGTGTTTTCACTTTTATCGAATATCAGACAGATTTAAATTCTTAACGAGATAGTTAAGCAACACGAGTCATCGAGCAATCTTTTAATCATAGTTAACCAAGTCAAAGTTGAATCTAGTTATATAGATGTTTCGAGTCACTTACATCGTACAGAGGGTCTCGAGAGTGCAAACTCGTTCATTATAAACCCCAACCTCAACTTTAGAATATATTCAATCTGACAGGATTAGTAAATTCTTCGAAAAAGTAATACAAAACGTTTAAGTATTCATATACGTTATTCATTATTAATATATGCCAGGTATTATTATATTTTATTACTACGTCTAGATATTTTTATTTATATATATATATTATATATATATATATATTAGGGTGGTCCTTAACAGGGGTGTTTTCAAATTTCTTGGCTCCCAGGGGCTCAAAAGCTTCCAAATCTATAAAAAAAAATTCTCTGAAAATTTGAGCTCTTAATATCAACTCTAAGATAGTCCAAATTCCAACCTAAGTTTCTTATGGAAATAATATGAGAGAAATTTCCTTCGTTATTGAGAATTTTATTATTACGGAATAAATGGATCTATCATGATGAATCATACATATTTTCATGGAGAATTTAACACTCTACAAAAAAGGTCTCTTATAATTTTTCGCTAAATCTATTAGTTTACAAGTTATGTGAGCTTAAAGTTTAATTTTTATGTAACTATTAATATCATTAAGTATGATTATTAAGTAAATAATTATATAT
>NW_014569684.1:308552-309983 GCF_001313835.1 Polistes canadensis | reverse complement strand
CAATTAGATATAATAACTGTTCTACTTGTTTCATATGGTCCGTTATTACAGTACTACAAAAAATCAATGGAATCTTATGAACATTCTTTTCAATTCTATTTCCAAAGAAAGGAAATGTTTTTTTTTTTTTTTTTATAAAGAAACATCTCGAGATGGAGTTACTCCATACTTGACGACAATTTCGATGTCATTGGCTGTCACAATTGGAGGAGGTCAGGGCAACTTCTCTCACTCTTTTTCTTTTCCCCTCTTCCCTCCCCCCCCCACCCACCTTTTCTGCCTGTCTCGTTTTTCTTCTTTCATCAAACTCAAGCAGAATAAGTCATCGGGTCGTGTCGAGTTTTCCGTTGCATCGACTGACCTACCTGTGTTCGTTCCTTTACCAGTATAACTCGTGAATATCACGAAGATAAAAAAAAAGAAAAGAAAAAAAAAAGGAAACACAACAATGACGGATACATTATTTATCCGTCCATTCCTTTTTATATTGCAGGAGACATTTTGATCGATACACGCACTTTTTCACCCTCATAGTTATCCTTCTTCCATGTTAGAACTACGATATTGTATCATTCTAAGGATTGTAAAATATGTATGTGTGTATATGTATATATATATATAATTGCTATATTTAGATTCATCGATCACCTTCTTTTTATTTACTTCGTTTCGTTTTTCTTCTTTTTTTTTTTTTTATTTTCTTGCTGGTAAATACATAAATAGATGCACCCACGTTAATGGGAAAAAATAATTGTCCAGGCTTTGCAAGTTTTTAATTATTATTAATCGATTTCGCTTTTATACAGGAAATAATAAAACTGCGACGCGCACCGATTGATTAGTTTAAAAATATATGATTCCGTTGAAAATATCAAAGTTAATCTTCGTGTGACGTATACTTGTATACCTATGCAGAAAAAAAAAAATAAATTAATAATATCGGATAATGTGTTGCACACTTAAACGATTTTAACTTTTTTATAATACATTTTTTGTTTATCATAAATAAATTTCGAAGATATTTAAGTGAATCGATTTAAATGGGACACCTTGTAAGATGAAAAAGAAAGAAAGAGAGAGAGAGAGAAACGACAACGTAACTTCGAAATTGCCGACAAAGGAAAATCATTACGAACTTAGAGGACACGTTTAATCATCAATGCAATCAAGAGTCAAGATTTTCACTCGTAAAACGTGTTAGTTATAATGCTACCATCGACCAACAACTTGTTAAATACAATTAATATTTACTTATTCGTACTATAATTATTTTACATATGCTAATATAGCACATAATTATTGCACAACAACATTACAAAGGAGAGATCATAGTATTGTTTTTTTCGTACATGAATTTTTATATATTACTTATATATTATTTATTATTATTATATTTATATATTTATTCGTACAGTAATTATTTTACATATG
>NW_014569684.1:280450-307810 GCF_001313835.1 Polistes canadensis | reverse complement strand
TTATTATTATTATATTTATATATTTATTCGTACAGTAATTATTTTACATATGTTAATATAACACGTGTTATTGCGCAACAATGTTACAACGGAGACTATAGTATTGTTTCTCGCACCTTCATTTCCATTTCTTCCTTTATTCTTTTTATTCATCCTTTTATTATTTCTCTCATTAATGTCAATTAGATGTTAATTAATTCATCAAATTACGATACTACTCTTCTCATCGACTCATACGATATTATATATTATACGATTTTGTACATCTAATTTATTATAATGAGCTCATAATTATTGATATTAATTGCCATTTAATTTCAAGCATTTCAATAATGTCATCATGTGTCAGAAACAATTAAACATAAGAATTCAAATACGAATCGTTACAATTGTGTTTGATATTAAATTATTACGTTATCAGAGTTAAAAAATAAAAATTCGTGAACAAAAAATTATGATAAATAATATTTATCTCGCACAATTGACACATTATTATTATTATTATTATCTTTGTTATATTGTACGAGCTAAAATTTGAAATAACTTTTGAAAGAAAAATTTAGGAAATTTTCGATTAAGATTGGTGGAAGGTTTTGGTTTTTCTTTGTGTGATAAAAAAAGAACTAAACGAAACGAAACGAAACGAAATGAAAAAAGAAAAATAGAGGAATTAAAAAAAAATCCATGCGTGGAAGATGGATACGCGTTCGTAGCCCTAGCATGCGATTTTATTGTTCGATGCCGGAGCATGATAAAAGTGCAAGGTGTATAATTTTCTCTCGTTTCTCCCTCGCCCTTTATATTCCATATACGTAAGGAGGCGTTACCACGAGCAACGCGAATGAAGGAATATGTCAGGGCCTCTTCTGCAAATCCAATCGCATCCTCGAGAATCTCTGGTAAATCGTTGAGACGAAGATACAGACAGAAAACATATATATATATTTTTCATTCGATCATGCCAAGATCTCAATTCGGTTATATTTGTTAATATTAAACGTACCGTGACCGGTCAAATATGATTACATTTTTATTCTTCATATGAACGTTTTGCAATTTTTCTCATTGACTTCTTTTGTGTTGATCATATTATACTTTAAGATAATATTATCATTGCTAAATATTATTTCGTAATTTGCCAAGATATACGATTCTTGATTTATTATTTTAATCCTCATAAGTTATACGTATTTACACTTTGTTTCGATTACAAATTCATCCAATATAAATTCTGCCGATTATCTCTCTCTCTCTATATATATATATATTCTTATTTATTTGATACTTTTTTAGATTCCATCCTTCCATTATCAATTCTCCTTATTCAGTTTCTTACCGATTTATCATTTTCCTTTCCGTTCCTTTTTAACTGTCAACCGTCTCATTCTATTCTTATACTCAACCATTTCTACAATTTCTGACTGCAGAATCTAAGAAAGGAAAGAAAAGAAGCAGGAGGAGGTGGCGGGGGGTGGGTAGGGGTGTAGGGGTGGAGGGGGAGGGGATTCGCAATTTCTTTCGGTGGACGCTTATCCGATTGGAAATTGCACGGCAAAAAGTTGAGATCGTTGGCATCCTACGTCGTACCACGCTGTGTTAACTCGGTCCAAAATGAAAAGAGAAAGACGGAGAAAGAAAATAGAAAAAGAAAAAAAATAATAATAATAAAGGAAAGAAAAAGAAAGGAAAAGGATACAGAGAAACGTTCTTCGAATTTATAGTTCTCCGATTGCAAGGAGGAATAGAAAAGGAACATATACGAACGTATGTAATGCATCTATGTATTGTAGTATGCGTAAGAATAGATAGATAAAAAGATACCCACAGATAAAAGATTCTTTTCGTTCGTATAGAGGAAAATGTTACCTACGTTATTCTCCTGTCCTTTCACAATTTTTCCAAATCGAATGGAACCCTCCCTTCCCCCGTCACTATTAGGGGGGTTGGGTGGGGGGCAGGGAGGAACAAGGGGGTGGGAAAGAGGGGACTATTCTTATCGTTTATCGACAAAATGACAATTCGAGTGAACCCGAGTTCTCATGCGTTAGAATTTATTTCTAATGGAAATTCATTTTTTTTTCTTTTTTCCCCCCCCCCCCATGGAATTTTTCTACAACCTTCGTTCGCGATATGTATATCGAATGTTCGCGTTTATTATTCGTTTATTAAAAATAATCTAAATTTTGTATATTAAATAAAGATTTTTCTAGATGATAATTAATTATTATTAGATTAGATTAGATTACAGGAAAATCGGGACAAAAAAATTATTCCATTCTTATAATACACTTGAGCTAAAAGTATTCAGTACTGTGAATGAAAGGGTTAAATAAAATGATTACGTAAGGATTCGTCGAATTATTTGAAATAATCTAGATATATTATAATGTCGAATACGAAAGTGATCTCACAATCTGACGAATCGCCCTCGGAAATAATTATTGCCAATCTTACAACGAAGATCGACCCTTCTCTCTCTTGAGATGGGCGTTAACTATAAAAAATACAAATAAAAAAAAAAAGACAGAGAGAAAAAGAAAGAATGAAGAGAGAGAGAGAGAGAGAGAGAGAGAGAGAGAGAGAGAGGGAATATATCAAGCATCGCGATTCATAAATCTTTTTTTCTTTTTTCTTTTTGTTTTTCTTGCACGGTTACTTTCGTAATTCGCAATCCATCCCGTCGTCTTCGGAGTCATACGAAAATTTCAAAATATCTCGAACGACGATTATTACATTGTAAAAAAAAAAAAAAAAAAAAAAAAAAAATATATTTACAATTAATTTTCTACTCGATCGATTTATCTCGAATTTAAATCGAACTCTCGTGGCTACGATCAATCTTGATATGGGGGTTTTTTTTTTTTCAACGAGGAAAACGTTGACAACGAAAAATGTATATATATATATAGGAAGGATAAAAAAATATGTGTATAAAAAGAAAAAAAAAAGAAAAAAAGAGAAAAAAATGAAAAAATACAAAAAGAAAAGGAAATAAGTAAACGGATCGGGCCAATTACAAGTAATTACAACGTTTGTCGTAAATCCACGCGACTTCCAACGAGAATTTACTGCACGTTTTTACGTCGAGAAGAATTGCAAGTTCGTATCTGGAAAAAGGTCAAGAATATATAATGTATACATATATATATATTTCACATGTACATATGTATGAGCGTGATAGAGATTATAAAGGGTACAGGATGAGGGAAAATTGAAACGCATCTTTAATAATACGATCTTGACCTCGTTCCAATTATCAATACTTTGTTTTCTGAGTATAGATACATACAGTATATATACATGCATGCATGTGCACATTGTACAGTGTCATAATCGAATCTATTACAAATTTAACAATTTTAAAAAAAAAAAAATGATAATTAAGTGTCAATTATGATTGTACCGTTGTTATATATCATCTTCTTCGTTATGTTCTTTTTTACATAACATTTAAAATGTATCTAATAAGATACTCGTTCGTCACGGTGATAAGAAAGCAAATAATGCATTGAGATTAATTTAAATGACGTCACTGAAAGATTTATGGAAAAACGAGAATGAAGAATAGAAGGTTGGGAAAGAGAAAAAAGGAAGAAAAATAAGAATAAAGAAGAATAAGAAGGTTGTGTAAACATGCAATATCTCGTTTAAACAACTACGAAGATCTCATCTTGATAACATAACTCCCAAACATCCTTAAAAATTAAGTAAGTAAGAAGAAAAATAAAAAGAAAAAACGAAATGATAATGTCATATTAAAAAGAATGAAAGGGATAATCGATAAGAGAAAGAGTGAAAAGAATAAGAAGAAAGGATGGAAATAAAGTGTCACGTAAAATAACGAGACTCGATCGCAAACTAACGTAATTACAACGATCCACGGTGGTAAATAGGATAATTACGTTCGAGTTCGTGTACGACTTTATACGATGATTCAATTACTCTCCTCGTAGACCTTTCTCCGATCGCGGCTAACGAGATTATTAGAAGGTACGTGCGAATTTCTTTTTCACTTCGTGAAAAGGGAAAACTGTGACTGGTCGTTAGATGGAAAAAAAAAAGAAAAGAAAAGAAACGAAATGAAAACTAGGTGAAAGAGGAAGGAATGGATAAGAAAAATGTATCTTCCGTTCTATATTTTACTTTTTCACGTCGTTGTAATATTTTTACAATGAACTAACGTGATTAATTGTAACTCTCTTGTAAGTAAAATTGAGTCAAAGATTATATTTAATTAAGAGAATATTTTAAACAAGAAATACCGTTGACAGGGTTTGGAAAGGGGTAGGAGGGTTGTCAGTATTTATTAACGTTTTCTTTGTTTTTCCTTCGTATTTTAAATAAGTCAGGATAAACGAAATCATTCGAAATCGAACTATATGTTTTTATCTTCACTATCTATCTATCCATCTATCTCTTTTTCTTGATTTCCTGTCTCAGCAATTTTTTGTTCGCACATTCGTTAGATCGTTCCAATTTTTCTTAACTTTTCATTGACACGTTTGAAAGAAGACACTGCCATAAGTCAAACGTTTTACGAGAATGCGAACCGGTCGGAATCAACAGACCTGAATTCCTTCCTCTCGTTGAAAGTATTCATAAAACGAAGGATTTTTCTACCTTTCCCCTTTAGTATTTTATTCGTAAAACGTCTTTGTTTTTAGTATCTTTCTTATTATTCATTTCTTGTCAATCCAACAACGCGGAATATACTCGAAGATCGATAGATCGATCGATCAATCGTAGATCATGATTTTTCTCTGATCCTATAAAAGGTGAAATGAAAAGCTATTCCTGCTTCGTATACATTCTACTCATTAGCATTGTATAGTCTTACGTTAAGATCGTATCCTCTTCCTCATATTTCTCATACTAATTCCTCATTTTTCTTCCTTATCTTTATTCTCGTAATATACTTTTTTTAATTTTCGATTTTCTCACCTCGCCTTATTTTAAAATTGATTAAAATATCGATTCGTCTTTCTTTTTTTTTTTGATTTTCAATAAAGTTATTTTACAATAATATATTATTTCTATTCGCGAATAATAGTTACAATATCGTTTCGTAGAAATATACAATCTATTTAAGTATAATATCAATTACGTTATACGCGATCAACACAGATTCTAATATCAAATGATTAACTTCGTAGAATTATAAACGTATAAACGAATTTTTAATCATTCTTACAATTATTTCCTTCTCGAGAGTAGTTCAAAGATTTTTTTTTTCATATTCTGTGTATGTGTGTTTTTTTTTTCTTCTCTCATTGGGACAATGGCATATCTTGTACGGGACTTTTCTTTTTATAGTAATCGATGGATCGCAGATTTATGCAATTTAGTTCTTTTTTTGTTGTTGTTGTCGTTCAACGTGATCAGTCATCGATTCGAATCGTTCTAATTTCATGATCGTATATAAATTTATTTCACTGTAATTTTGCCGTCATTCAACTCGACATATTCGTCCAGTTTTTTTCTCTTTCTTTTTTTTTTTTTCCTACGGCAGTTTATTTTCTCCCATAGAGTACAAACTATTCCATCAAATTATCCATCTATCCTATTACACATAAGTATCTTACTCACACACGCATGCTACTTATAAACGATTTATCTCTAAAAAGATCTATTCCTTCGATCAGTATCGTTTGACAAAACTTAATTGTGTCATGCATCAAGTAGTTCCAACTAATTTGCAATATTTTTTTTTTTAATTGTTATCCTCTTCGATCTCCAATCGGATCGTTAAATATAAAAAAAGGAATGACTTATTAAGCGGAAAGAAAGAAAGAAAGAGAAAGATAGATAGATAGATAGGAAAAAGAAATATAATATTTATTTTATTTTGAAAAAAGAAAAAAAAAGAAAAAACTTTGGAGCTCTATTTAAGGTTCTAACGTATAAATAATACATCAGTAATACCGCAATCATCGAAGAAAAACAGTCGATATCTATACCAATTTATTTTCTCTTACAAACTATTCCGTCAAATCATACCAATTTTCTTCATCTATCATTATTCTTTTTTATTTATTTATTTTTTTTTTCTTTTTTTTTTTTCTTTCTTTTCTTGTATCTTATAAATCCGATAAATTTTCATTCGAAATAACCAAACCAATCAATTTTCTTGATCTCTGTGTTCTTTCTGCTAATTCGGCCAAGCACGAGTCGGCAAAAGTAACCGTTCATTTCGCAAGGACTTGATCAATAAAGATGATACCTAGATAGATTAAGAAGAATGAAAAGAAACAAACCAAGAGAGAAAGAAAAAGAAAGAGAGAGATCGAACCTTACTCGGCTGGCGGGCCCAACTTGGGCCCGTGGGCATTACAATTTGATCACATTCTTGATATCCGAGATCATTTAAAGATCGTGACAAAATGTTTCATTAAATTCCGTATTCAATTTCTTACGTTCAATATAAAGAAAAAAATAGTACCGATCAAAAACATATTTTGTATCATTAAAAAGAACAACAAAAAATATATTTATGTAGCCTTGTTCACTTGAGACACTCTGTATAAATTGAACGAAGAATTTCTCGAAAAATTCCACAATCTTTCCAGTGTATCTCTTTCTCTTTCTTTCTCTCTTTCTCTCTTTGAAATACCAGCACGTTAAAATTCTGATGAGAGGTAACGAATAATTATTCGAGAGTCCTGTTTTAGGTTCCTCCTTTCGCTATCTTGCAAATGAAATAAACGACATTGGCACCTACTGATGATTTCTTCAATTTCTTCTTATCTTTGATAGGATCATTTAGGAATTATCTAGGATTATCTTTATCTTTCTTATTTATAATTCGATTCCGAAAGGAATTCAAAAAATCTTTTCTTCTATCTAAAAATATCTACGAACGAATGAACACAACGAATTCTTTGTGTAATAATTTGCCATGTGTAACGAAACATTCTGGATTACCTCTGTAAAAACGATAAATATAATATATTAAAAAAAAAAGGAACACCACGAGGAAAGAAAATAGAGAGAAAACCATAACGAGAAAGAACTTTCTTCTTTCGTTTAAAAGATACGATACGTGCGATCGAGCGTGGAACGAATAAATATAACAGAAAGGGATCTCTTTCATTGTTCTATTATTTTCGTTTCTTTTTCTTTTTTTCTTCTTTTTACTACTATCTACTTATTTTCCACTTGTCCATCCTTTTTTTTCTCTCTCTCTCTCTCGTTTATTTTAAATTATTAGTTAGTTCAATTAGTTGTGGTCTCGTACGAAATCAATGTAATTTCATCGCGACGAGTGAAAATAACATTTTGTAAATTTGTCGAGTCAGATTCGTCACTTTTTTTTTTTTAAATAGGCCATGGTGTTAGTTTTTACTAATTGAGAAAAGAATTGAGAAATCTTTGGGAAATCTTTTTTCTTTTTCTTTTTTTTCAAGCTTAGAAATTAACCACGCGAACAACTTTTACGATACTTTTACTTGGTCTTATTAGGCCGACTCATCGTGATCAAGAATTCTACGATGTTTATAAAAAGGAAAAACGTAGATACTTATCGTTAAAATGGTGAAATCGTGATTTGTATATATACATACATATATAAATGCATGTAACATATACATATAAGTAAAGACATTACTTTTACTTCCTGAACTCTTCTATTTCTACAAAAGATAAACAAAAATCCACGGGGTTTTGTAATTTTGAATTAGACAGGTAATAACAAAACTCACGAATTGTTGTTGTCCATTTTTAAATTCTATAAAACACACCAAAAAAAAAAAGAAAAAGAATATCTTGAGTGGACGTTTACAAGTATGAACACGAAAAAGAATAGATTTGAATAGACAAATGACGCATGTCAAAGATCAACGACTACAAAATACTTAAGTTACGTCAGATTTGTACACTTCGAAGGATCGTCGAACCAATCTCATAATTACAATAAAATAACTATATATACAGGGTGTCCCGTAATCGGTGGTATACGTAATAACATGGTATACATAAGAATGGCACATCAAAAATTAGCATTTAGAATGTTTGAAATGTATATTTATGAAGATTTTAATAACATTTAAGAGGTTTAACAAAGATAGCATTAATCAATAAATAATTTCACGAATATATTTTCACATCAAAAATATATATCACATGGAATTACTATTTAATTTTTAATTTTGGAAAGCCCTCGACTGTGTGTGTCCTCTTTATCTTCGAAGACATTATTCTTCGACCTTTTAAAAAATACAAAAAAGAAAGAAACATATATAATACATCTTCACGTAATGCCCTGCAGAAATTCAGGAAGCAAACTATACATCCATTATTCAGATGGTGATCCGTTATCTCTACACATCATCGGAACCTTCGACGACATCATTCACGGCCTTGAATAGATGTTAAACGTTTCTTATTTCCGACGCAATTTGTATCTTTCGTTTCTTAGCTGTGACCTTTTTCACCTAAATCCTCGTTCCTTTCAATAGGTCTTTCATCAACGATACACCTTTTATGGTTTTACGTGGTGCATTATAAACTTGACCTTCGTAATAATTAAACTTTCTATCTATTACAAATGTTGCCATTGATTATTTCAATCAAAAACTTTTTAATTAAATGACTAATAATTTGACACGAAAATAATGATAGAATTAATACAAAATTATTATTACATTATTAATTAAACAAAGATTCACAAAATTTTATGTGCAGCAATAATTATGACAGTGAACTAAAAAACATAAAATTAAAATAATTAATTGTATGATTTATTTAATATTATAATTATTTATATTATAAAAAAAATCAATTTTGTCAATTTTTTGTCTTTCTATAATTATTGATTTTTAAATAGATTCATGCATATCTTAAAATCAATATTCGCTTTATAAATTTGAAACGACTACAGTTTTCTACCTTATCAAAGCGGGTGGTAATATTTTAATACAGTTTTCGACCTTATTAAAGCAGATGGTAATCTTGTAATGCAGTTTTCTACTTAATCAAAACAGATGGTAACTGGTAAGAAAGAAAATAAATTTATCGATCGAGCTAACATAACCATGAAAGATACTATCAATACTTGGTATCAAATTTAAATATAATCTTTAATTTATGTAAATCGAGAAGCATCGTCATAATGTGCTTTCGATATTTAATTACTATCTTTGATCAGTTCTAACAAATTTGAAGAATAAATTAAATGAAAGATGTTTGTTGGGTTATCGGTTGACACATGTCGACGCCATTTTTGTTCGGATCATCGGCCACGTCTTAACTTCATAGCCGAGGTTTCTTGTTTAGATCTAATACTGGATTTTATTCGTTGAATTTAATAATATATATTACAGTGAATATTCCTTAAACATCTAAAATGGTACGTTTTAAACATCCTGCTTTTTATATTGTAAATATATTATTAGAATTATCGATAAACACCTGTAGAGACAAGTGTATCGACTTCAGTACTCCTTTCTAACACTCGACACGTCAAAATATTTATTATTACATATTATCAAATATGTTTTTATTAATTATGAACATTTACTAATATATATTTACAATAATATTTAATTTATTATAAAGATTTACTCTGTGTCAAATTACAAACACAAAAATTGTATCCTCAGTAAGAACTAGACAATCAGTATGTCTCTTTTGCAGCCTCTAAGGTTAGATATTAAAAGAAAATTGACCGCCAGATCAGATAGAGTTAAATGTGTAGATCTGCATCCAAAAGAACCATGGATGCTGTGTTCCTTATATCAAGGCAATGTTAACATTTGGAATCATGAAACTCAAACACTTGTTAAGACTTTTGAAGTATGCGACTTGCCAGTTCGAGCAGCAAAATTTGTACCTCGCAAGAATTGGGTTGTCACAGGATCTGATGATATGCAGATTAGAGTATTCAATTATAATACTTTAGAGCGTGTACATTCTTTTGAAGCTCATAGTGATTATGTCAGATGCATAGCAGTACATCCTACTCAACCATTTATTTTAACCAGTAGCGGTGAGGAATTATATTAAATTTTTAATTCTAATATATATTTTATTAAAAGTTGTTTTTAATCTTTAACTTTATTTTTAAAAGATGATATGTCAATTAAATTATGGAATTGGGAAAAATCTTGGATCAGTCAACAAATCTTTGAAGGACATACGCATTATGTCATGCAAATTGTGTTTAATCCGAAAGATAATAATACTTTTGCCAGTGCATCCTTAGACAGAACAGTAAAGGTATGGCAATTAGGATCATCCACTGCTAATTTCACACTTGAGGGTCATGAGAAAGGTGTCAATTGTGTGGATTATTATCACGGTGGAGATAAACCTTACTTAATATCAGGAGCGGATGACAAATATGTCAAAATTTGGGATTACCAAAATAAAACTTGCGTTCAGACATTGGAAGGCCATACACAAAATATCTCCGCAGTCTGTTTCCATCCAGAATTACCTATAGTTCTAACCGGTTCTGAAGATGGTACGGTTAGAATATGGCATGCTGGAACGTACAGACTAGAATCTTCTCTCAATTATGGATTTGAAAGAGTTTGGACTATTGCTTGCATGCGAGGCTCAAATAACGTAGCTATAGGTTATGATGAAGGAAGCGTCATGGTAAAAGTTGGTAGAGAAGAACCAGCTGTTTCTATGGATTCCTTAGGTGGAAAAATAGTATGGGCTAAACACAGTGAAATCCAACAAGTAAATCTAAAGGCATTAGGAGAAGAAGCTCAGGATGGTGAACGATTACCACTAGCTGTCAAAGATATGGGTGCTTGTGAAATCTATCCTCAAACTATTCAGCACAATCCAAACGGAAGATTTTTAGTAGTTTGTGGAGATGGAGAATATATAATTTATACTTCTATGGCATTAAGAAATAAAGCTTTTGGACAAGCATCAGAATTTGTTTGGGCAGCTGATTCCAGTCAGTATGCTGTTAGGGAAAGTACTACGTCTGTAAAGGTCTTCAAAAATTTCAAAGAGAAGAAAAGTTTTAAACCAGACTTTGGTGCAGATGGTAAATATTTCATTCTATTTCTATATAAAATGTTGTTAAAACTAATACCCTTCTACATAATGTTCTTATTTATTACAGGCATATTTGGAGGGTATTTACTTGGTGTATCATCTGGATCTGGCCTATCCTTCTTTGATTGGGATACATTAAAATTAATTCGACGTATAGATATTCAGCCTACGCATGTTTATTGGGCTGAAAATGCTTCTCTTTTGGCATTAGCTACCTCAGATCAATATTTCATTTTAAAGTATCATGCTGATGCTATCGCTAATGCAGCTGAGAATGCAGAGGATATAGAAGATGCATTTGAGGTAACGATATTTTCTCGTTTTAATCTTATTATAGTAGATACAAAATTCTATAACAAATGATCTTTATTTTAGATGGTAGCAGAAATGACAGAAGTAGTAAAAACAGGTCTTTGGGTTGGCGATTGTTTCATCTATACGAATAGTGTTAATAGAATAAACTACTTTGTTGGTGGAGAAGTAGTTACAGTTTTTCATCTAGATAGGCCAATGTATTTACTTGGTTATGTACCAAGAGACAATAGATTGTATTTATGCGATAAAGAACTCTCCGTTGTTTCTTATTCTTTATTACTATCTGTATTAGAATATCAAACAGCTGTTATGCGAAAAGATTTTGAAACTGCTGACAGAGTATTACCAACTGTACCGAAAGAACATCGTACAAGAGTAGCTCACTTCTTAGAAAAACAGGTTTGTTTGTATATAATAAAATATGATATAATAATAAGTTATAATGTGTGCCAAAGTAAAAAGCAATCTTTTAAATGATTTAACAGGGATTCAAAGAACAAGCATTGGCTGTTTCAACTGATCCAGATCACAGGTTTGAATTAGCATTGGCTTTGGGAGATTTGACAACAGCACATTCACTTGCTAAAGAAGCAAATAGTCAACAAAAGTGGCGACAATTAGCATCTTTAGCAACGCAAAAAGGAAAATTATGCTTGGCTCAAGAATGTCTACATCAGGCTCAAGACTTTGGTGGTTTACTCCTGTTAGCAACTAGCACTGGAAATGCAAGCATGATTCAAAAACTTGGCGCTGATGCTGATGAAATGGGCAAAAACAATATCTCTTTCCTATCGAATTTCATACTCGGAGATATTGACAAATGTATTGAAATTCTGTTGAAGACGAACAAAATCCCCGAAGCCGCTTTCTTTGCTAGAACTTATGCGCCAAGTAAGATATCATCTATTGTTCAATTGTGGAAAGAAAAATTATCAGCGGTTAGCGAAAAAGCTGGACAGAGTTTAGCTGATCCAGAACAATATGAAAATCTGTTTCCCGGATATAGAGAAGCACTGAAAGTTGAACAATTTTTAAGAGAAGAGAACAAAAGGAAAATTCCTGCATCTATGTTCCCAACGATACAGGTAAAAAATGATCAATTTATTCATAAGACAAATTTATGATACATAAGTTATGAATACAATTTGATTACAGCCCAACATTGACCGTAAACCTATAGAAGAAATGTTGGCAGCTGAAGCAGCAGGAAAATTCAGTTATGCTATTAGTCCTAGTACCAGTACCAGTACCGTAGAACCTGAGACTATGCAATCACAGGAAGCTTTACTCAGACTACAGAATCTTGAGATTACAGGAAAATCGAGTTTATCGAAAAGTACAGTTTCAGAAAAGGTGATCAAAACAAGCAGTTCCAGGCCATTAACTGTCGACGATGATGATCTTGATCTTGATCTCGAACTCGATGATACGATCGATACTACTGTGAGCCATAATCTTTAATCTTCTTTAAATCTATTTTCTTTTTTTCAAGTTTCACAGCTCTGATACGATTCTTCTGTTATTTTACTTAAAATTACTCCCGCATGTTACTCTCTCATATTTGATTTTATTTTTTTTGCACGCTGACACACAATAGACGAATCCAATTAAAAAGTAAGTTTAATGGCACGTCTCAACACCATTTTTAAGTTTTAGCATCGAGTCTTTATTTAAAAAGAAACAAACGATAGTAGATAATTATCGAGGAGAATTTAACCAAATGTAAGAAATGGACCCGATATGTTAGAAGTAATGAAATCTGCTGCGTCATATGGATCTATCTTTACAGGTGGTCGCAAGTAAAAAGATCCGTTGCACACTGAGCGCAATGTTAATCCTATTGTAAGCGTGACACAAACGATTCGTCTTGCGATAGGTTCGTGATAATAAACGTCATTCTTCGAGGAATTAGTAACACCATACAGGAATAAGTTGAACTTTAGAATATATATGATCTGAGATAGTAAACTAACACAAGTATTCAAAAATAGAAAGATTTACAAAGAATCTTAGAGGAAAATATAATATATCTATCTCATGTATATATTATTATTTATGTTATTCATTTTATTAACACTGCTACACAAGAGTAGGGAATTTTAAGAATCAGTAGCGAATCATTAAGGTCCGCAACGCGTAACCGATATCGTTTACCCCACGAGCCAGTCACGCTGTATTTTGTTTACAGCCTTGTTGCCATAACATTTGCCTTGGGGAGTCGGTTCGGATAGCTCCTACGTTATGGTTACTTCAGCAAGTTCCTCGATTTTGTCACGCTCTGCTTCTCTCTTCTACAATCAATCATTTCCTCTTCTTCTTCTTCTTCTTTTTTTTTTTTTAACGAAACCCTCAGTTTTAAATAACAAAATTTATATTATCATTCGTTTAAAACAAGAAATATTTATTCTACGTTCATTAATTTTTTTGAAATTTGTTTTAGAAATTTCATTTTAAAAAGTATACATAATTGTTACGTATAATCTAAAAATTATTATTATTTATATAAGTTACATTATTTATTATATTTGTTGTTTTACTTTAAAGAAATTTATATATACATATATATATATATAGAAAAATGTTATATGTTATATGTACATAATTCTATATATACATTTATAAATGAAATATATTTATGATTTCAGGGTGTGAATTTGGAAGATGACGATCTTTTGGAAGAGGATTAGCCGATAGATAAAAAAACGTTAAACGTATCTGTTACACAAGCGACAATTTCATTCCCCTTCCATCAGTCATTCCCCAAAGAATCTACGAGATTTCTTTAGAAACAAGTATTACAACAAAAATCTATTGACTTTATATTGAAATCGCATCAATTTCAAAATTTAAATAACGCAAGACTGCGATTGCTTAATAATACATACTTATAATTTTATATATATATATATAAATAGATATATATATAAACATATGGTATATCGAATTTTAAATGTATTGTTAATGTAAGGAGAAGTACAATTAATTGTACAGCAAATTCGATCGTGTTTCTCTTTTTGTACTAACAATCTAAACTTCATATAAAACGGATATTTAAAATGGATCCGAAGTAAAATGAAGCCAATTGGAAATACACGATAAAAAGAAGAAAGAAAAGTTACATAATAAAATATCATATCTCTTTTGAAAGAGACTTATATAAAGAAAATTAATTTTAAAGTTACTTTTATATAGGAAATAAATGGATTCATAGTTATATGAAATTATGTAAAACAAGAGGATTAAATCTGGATGATTATGAATCGAAAATACATAATTCGATTTACATATATTAACGTAGATTAAATTCTATAATATCGTAATTTCGTATTTATTTATTTTCGATATTTCGATTATCAAGATAGCGTCCTTAAAAAACACGTTTACACGTGAATGCCAGATCAAGAAGGTCGTTGTACAAATATATATTTCGTTATTCATATTAATTTCGAAATTTTTATTTATAACATGCGATAATCATGCAATAATATCGTTGTTCTCATTGTGTCAAACTCTTTTCTCCTGTTTTCTTTTTCTTTTTCTTTTTCTTTTTCTCTTTTTCTCTTTTTCTTTCGAATTTGAACGTGACTCGATTTTCGTGGCCTCCTTGCACAGAGAAACTAAGCCCCGATGCACGCGTTACGTGTCGCGAGAAAAACAAAGAGGAACGTTTAGTACGAGTCGTACGTGCTCACCGACGACTTTTAAGAAAGAAGAAGGAGAAAGAGAATAAGAGGAAAGAAGGATCGAAGCACGCGTGTTCCGGTAAAATATAACGCCGTTTTTAAACCGTTTTGCCTGGTTTCAATGGAAACGAGTAGGTGCAAGGAGTTACGTTTTCCAACGAAACATAAACCATATGATAAATTTGGATCGTCCAAATGCAATCTTTTCAATATACGTATTTGACTAATAATAACTATTCTATGTTAACAGTATTGAACGTTTTCAATCGTTATTCCTAAAGCTTTCACGCGTTAAAACACGATCCTACGAATATTTATTATAAATTTTTCATACATATAAATATTATTGGTATGTAATTATTTTTAAATTTAAGCATATCAAAATAAAAATATCGATGTAATAAGTATTACATCGGGGGGAAACGTTTCCAGTAATGGAAACTAAGAAAAGGCATACGTAAGCATTCGAGAGAGTTCAATTTGCTGGCAGATGCAAAAAACGCATGAGGAAAGTTGTCCACAAGCTTGTCGTAAAGAATCATGTCAGGAAATTGTCATGATATTTAACGAATCATTGACAAAATTTCAATAACGTCTTGTACTACGTAAAATATCATTTATACATTTTTATGAATTTTTTTTCTTTTTTATTCTCATTTTTGTTTTTTAATAATAAATATTCGACATTATCATCATGATCGATGATCCAATGATTGGTTCCCGTATCGCGTATCTAACGTTACCAGAATATATATATATAATACAAATTATATATATTAATACAAATTATATATATTAATACANTATTAAATACGAATAAAGTTATACTATCCATAAGATCCTCATAATACTTACCTTGATTTTACAAAAAAAAAAAAAAAGAAATAATAATAATATCGTTTCCATGGAATTCATGCAAAACTCGCAAAATATAATTTTTGGATTTTTAAACAATATTATAATTGATTATAATATATATTACATTTGACATGAAACACAATCACATCGTAACATGTATTATTTACATATCAACCCCTTTTTACCGTCGAATTAACGATAAAATCTTTATACTAATAATAATTATCGAAAAAAGAGAGAGAGAAAGAATTGGACTGGGGGGATGTGAAAAATGGTCGTACGGTGAGTTAGAGTAGGTGGAAAATAAAGTGCACGTGCTATTCTTGCAGTCGGTGCATGGTGCAGCACAGTGTTGACGCGGCTTTTCTCTACGTTTTACGGGATAGGTAGATATATTAAAACGCACGGGTGCTCGTTTTGTTTGCAAAACAATGTTTCCGCAAACATAGCCGTTCATTGGTCGTTTCCCAACGTCCGGCTACTACCTACTTCTTCTTTTTTTTATTTCTTTTTTTATTTTTTCTCTCTCCCCCATTAGTTTCGAGCATCTATGAATACACTTTTCTCATACGAATGAAACAATTCAATTCGAACAATAAACGAATACGTATTATATTTTCTATTAGATATATCTTATCTCTTGTTCGTTTATAATTAATTAATAATAAATTAATTATTTCTGACACTTCGTGTATACCTGTTCGTACAGGTAGCCTAATGCAGGATAAGAAAAAAAAAATAATAAAACACGCAATTCGTGGACGACAAGCAATTTCTTTTTATTCTTATTATTTACTCACAGTTGGGGTGTATAGTGCGCTTAACTAATTATTTACAGCTGTGTAAAAAAAAAAAAATAAATGAACCGTTAACGATAATAACCTGTAAGATCGTTTAATAATAATAATAATAATAATAATAGTAATAATAATTAATAATAGATTATAATAATAATAATCTAAGCGTCCTTATCGTCATAATATTTTAATAATCGTTACGACTAAAGGACATATTTGCGATAATTTTTGATAAAAACATTTATACATCTTTCGTTACATTTAAAATTGCAATTACAATAAGTATATCGCTTTGCAGTATTGTGTTTTCTTTTCTTTTTCTTTTTCTTTTTTTTTTTTGTGTTTCTTAACTCGGATATTTTTAAATAAATATTCGAATAGGAGAAAAAGAATAAGAATAAGAAGAAGAAGAAGAAGGAAATTAAAAAAGAAAAAGAAAAGAGAGAAAAAGATTTGAGAATTCATCGTTTTAACGGAAAGAAGGAAGGAATAAGTTTACCGTGCTAATTGATAAACACTCGTGCTCTATTTATTCTTTTCTCTTTCTCACTTTCTCACATGGAATCTAAAAGAAACGTTTTTAAATGGTTCACGACGATGTATTTCGCTTATCATCATCGTCATCGTCGTCGTCATCGTCATCAACTTGCATCGTTGCTTTACAAATTCCGTTAGCTTTTACTCTTCGTCCTTCGTCAATCTGTCATTTTGTCCCGTGAGATTCAAAATGGTAACGCGCGAACGAAAATCCTAGAATATTATTATCCTTGGTTGTACCAAAAATCCAAAAATATAAGATAAAATACCGAAGCGAAATATAATACTTAAGAATATTTCGTTGTTTAATAAATGTTGTTTCGAGTATTTCAATTATGTTTTTATTATTTTCGAAAGGAACGTTGTTTTGTGTTTTTCTTTTTGTAATTTTTGTTAATTTAATAATTAACAAATTATATTTTAATATATTATATAATATATATATAAATAAAATATTATTAATAATAATAATTAATAAGATATTATTAATATTAATAATTTATATATATATATTTATCCTCTCTCGGGTGTTTTAAGTTTATTTTAAATTAAATTTATATTTTAATTATAAACGCGTAAAGAAAGCACGCGCCGACGCACGGATTTACGTATAGTCATCGTCGCACGCTTTTCTGGATCGTTGGAAAAAGAAAAAAAGAAAAAAAAAAGATCAAGAAGAGGACGACGAACGAGAGAGAGAGAGAGAGAGGTATAGAGAAAATAAAAAGATATCATCCCGCGTGAGTTTGCTCGAAAATAGAAATGGTTCTCGCTGACGGCCGAATACAAATTGTCCGCGTCATTGCTTTGCACCCTGCGAAACTTTACTTTTTTTTTTTTTCTTTTTTCTTCAACGACAGGAGGAAGGAAGGGGCTGGAAAGGGAGAAGGAGAAAACTAAAAGAACAAAAAGAGAGAGAAAGAAAGAAACCTTAAAAGGTGGATTGCTTCTCGATCTTGAAACCAATGATTATTTATTTCTATTCTTTTTTTTTTTTTGTTTCTTTATACGTAAATTCTCTATTACAATCGAGAATATCTTTTGATTTTTTCTTACAAAAATTATATTAATTGCCTTGTCTCGAGGAAAAAACAAACAAAAAATACAGATACTGAATTTCGAAATAAATTTTTTAACAGATTTGATCGATCGTTGATCTGATTTTTTTCATAGAACATTATCTATATATATAATAGATAAAAAATTGTGACTATCCATTGAAGAACTTTAAAACGTTTAGCAGATAGAAATTCTTAATTTGAAATGACGCAGCATCGTGGTAATATTTATTATCGTACGTTTTCATGGGTGGATTAAAAGGGAGTCAACTGAACGGTATACTAACACGTATTTAGGTTCGTTAAAACGGTCCCTTACAGTGTTCGACTAAATCCACTTCGTTTCTCATATAACTTCGACCTTTTTATATCGCATTTCACTGACGCTGCGCAAACGGACAGATCATTTTGTTTCTTTTCTTTTCTTTTTTTAACACGTCAACAACCTATTACCGAAATCGATCTCGTTAATGAATTTGTTTTCCTCGTAATTAATAAGAAAGTAATACGTATCGAATTAATAAAAACGTAATATAATTTAATAAGAGTGTAATTATAATAAAATTATAATATTATTTCTCGTTAATTTTATTCAAGGAAAAATTTTGTTTGAAGAGGAAGATGCGGTGGTCCCGTGGGGAACACTTAGTTTCTTAAAAACGTCACGTAACACGTTCGCCATGAAAAAAGGTACGTTGAAAGAGAAAGAAAGAGAGAAAGAAAAAAATAGAAAAACGTTGAACATAGTTGTCGTTAACACTTCCATGACGAAGAGACGAAAGAAACTGTTCCCGAAACAAGTTTATAGGGATTTCAACTTATTTGTTTTTTATATTTTTTTATTATTATTATTATTACGTATTATACATAACAGATATCAATGCGAAGAATTAATTAAAAACGAAAAACATTTACCTACCTTAACCCGATAAAATTCGATAATGGATTGCAACGTCGTCTCGTTTGTAGCATCATTTTTCGAATGATTAAAAAAAAAACATAATAATAATGAGTCATTTAAATTGATCAAATGGATGTTCCGTATAATACGAGACACTGATGATGATTTATAAATTCATTTAATAATGAATGATTTATTTACTATTATAAATATATATGCAATGTATATAACTTTATTTCGTATTTTAACGTAAAAATGAACGGAATATATTTTATGAAAAATAATACGCTAAAGTTATTATTATTATTGAAAAAGTAATCTTTTTTATTTTTTAGGATCCTACATTAGATTTATTTATGTCTTTTTCTTTCTTTTTTCAGCTAAAAGTAGGAAAAACGTAGGATATTTATAAATTTGATTCTTTCTTTTTCTTTTTCTTTTTTTTTTTTTCGTTTTCATTGTAATCACCATAATGTATACGTCGAAGAGGGAACAATAAAATATGAATAAAAAAAAAAAGAAAATATTCGGGAGACGCGAACAGCTGTTGCGCGTTAGTTCAACGTTAAGAATTTCTCAAGAACTTTTCTACGTTGAGCTTTCGGAGATACTTTAAATTCGTTGTAAATTGGTTTTCTTATGGGCACAGGTGGCACGGATGATTCTACGCAAAACGCGATTATACGTAAAAATGAGTATCTTCAGTTAAACAAATATATTATCTCCGGAAGAATTCTAATTAGCACCAATAGTTCGCGTTTAAATTTTAATCTCAATAATAATTCATTTTTCTCAATCTGAGATTCGTAAAACCATGTTGATAACTATTAAATACGAATAAAGTTATACTATCCATAAGATCCTCATAATACTTACCTTGATTTTACAAAAAAAAAAAAAAAGAAATAATAATAATATCGTTTCCATGGAATTCATGCAAAACTCGCAAAATATAATTTTTGGATTTTTAAACAATATTATAATTGATTATAATATATATTACATTTGACATGAAACACAATCACATCGTAACATGTATTATTTACATATCAACCCCTTTTTACCGTCGAATTAACGATAAAATCTTTATACTAATAATAATTATCGAAAAAAGAGAGAGAGAAAGAATTGGACTGGGGGGATGTGAAAAATGGTCGTACGGTGAGTTAGAGTAGGTGGAAAATAAAGTGCACGTGCTATTCTTGCAGTCGGTGCATGGTGCAGCACAGTGTTGACGCGGCTTTTCTCTACGTTTTACGGGATAGGTAGATATATTAAAACGCACGGGTGCTCGTTTTGTTTGCAAAACAATGTTTCCGCAAACATAGCCGTTCATTGGTCGTTTCCCAACGTCCGGCTACTACCTACTTCTTCTTTTTTTTATTTCTTTTTTTATTTTTTCTCTCTCCCCCATTAGTTTCGAGCATCTATGAATACACTTTTCTCATACGAATGAAACAATTCAATTCGAACAATAAACGAATACGTATTATATTTTCTATTAGATATATCTTATCTCTTGTTCGTTTATAATTAATTAATAATAAATTAATTATTTCTGACACTTCGTGTATACCTGTTCGTACAGGTAGCCTAATGCAGGATAAGAAAAAAAAAATAATAAAACACGCAATTCGTGGACGACAAGCAATTTCTTTTTATTCTTATTATTTACTCACAGTTGGGGTGTATAGTGCGCTTAACTAATTATTTACAGCTGTGTAAAAAAAAAAAAATAAATGAACCGTTAACGATAATAACCTGTAAGATCGTTTAATAATAATAATAATAATAATAATAGTAATAATAATTAATAATAGATTATAATAATAATAATCTAAGCGTCCTTATCGTCATAATATTTTAATAATCGTTACGACTAAAGGACATATTTGCGATAATTTTTGATAAAAACATTTATACATCTTTCGTTACATTTAAAATTGCAATTACAATAAGTATATCGCTTTGCAGTATTGTGTTTTCTTTTCTTTTTCTTTTTCTTTTTTTTTTTTGTGTTTCTTAACTCGGATATTTTTAAATAAATATTCGAATAGGAGAAAAAGAATAAGAATAAGAAGAAGAAGAAGAAGGAAATTAAAAAAGAAAAAGAAAAGAGAGAAAAAGATTTGAGAATTCATCGTTTTAACGGAAAGAAGGAAGGAATAAGTTTACCGTGCTAATTGATAAACACTCGTGCTCTATTTATTCTTTTCTCTTTCTCACTTTCTCACATGGAATCTAAAAGAAACGTTTTTAAATGGTTCACGACGATGTATTTCGCTTATCATCATCGTCATCGTCGTCGTCATCGTCATCAACTTGCATCGTTGCTTTACAAATTCCGTTAGCTTTTACTCTTCGTCCTTCGTCAATCTGTCATTTTGTCCCGTGAGATTCAAAATGGTAACGCGCGAACGAAAATCCTAGAATATTATTATCCTTGGTTGTACCAAAAATCCAAAAATATAAGATAAAATACCGAAGCGAAATATAATACTTAAGAATATTTCGTTGTTTAATAAATGTTGTTTCGAGTATTTCAATTATGTTTTTATTATTTTCGAAAGGAACGTTGTTTTGTGTTTTTCTTTTTGTAATTTTTGTTAATTTAATAATTAACAAATTATATTTTAATATATTATATAATATATATATATATATATATTTGTTTTTTTTTTTAACACTAAACCTACCGCGCGCATAAATTTTTCAAAAAATCCTCTTATCATTTGTAGACAAAAAAATACGATAAAAATGCATAAAAAGATACGTTACATTAAACGTTTCTAACGTAAATAAAGTAAAATAAAATATATATCGTTAGCTATTCAACTGGGTAAAATCTCATTCACCATATTGGGGAATATACACTTTTCTTTAAATAATATAAATTAATAGAAATTGTTGTACACTTTATATGAAGCGTCGGTAGGATTTAGATGTTAATCAAAATTATTCCAAGAGAAAAAAGAAAAGAAGAAAGAGAGAGAGAGAGAGAGAGAGAGAGAGAGAGAGAGAGAGAGAATTATGATAACACCTGGTACGTATTTACGTACCGAAAAGTGAACAAAAACGAAGTGTCCCTTTTTTATCTTTTTTTTATATATATATATGTATATCGAATAGATCGATTAGACGATTCACATGAAACACTTCGATCGCGTTTGAAATTCGACGGAGGGAAATGCTGGCGCGGAAACACTCGATGCAACTGTGGTTCCCATCATGGTCGGTGGAACACCGCCGACGGCTGATGTTGATGCCGGTGTACTACCTGGTTCCTCTTTCACGTTTACCACTGCGATACAAGTACGGAACGAATTGAAAGATCGTCAAGATAATTATTAATAATTTCGCGAACGTGTTTCTCGAAAATGTATTCTTAAAAGTACCCTAATGTAAGTCCAATCGAAACGAACGTAAATAAAACGGAAAAAAAAATAAATATTAGATTGGTGCATATGAAATTCATGTCGGATTTTATTTACACGTGAACGTTTTTGTTATTTTTCTTTAATTTTGGTATAATTTAGTTTATAGTCGTACTGTTCATTGCCAGAGTCACATTTCGACAGAATTCGACATTTCACGCGCACCAATCTAATATCAAAATAGAAATCATAGAAAAAGTTAGAATACAACGAGTTAATATTGTTAAAACGGTTAAATATTTCCCGTTAAAACGGAGTTTATGTTTACGAAAGTGTTATTAAATCATACATACGTGTTATTATAATTATTAAATGTGAAATGAACTTACTTTCCGGCCAATAGCATCTTGCTGGCATCGTTTCAGTCGCCATGCTAGGTTCGTGTCTCCTACCACAAGCCGTGAACGTGCCACCAAAGGATCCATTGGTCATCGATCCTGGTGATCCAGTCGTTCCACCTGGAACATCCAGGTAATTGCCTTGAAAAGCTTTGTCCGATCGTCTAATGATTCGCGAGCTCAAAGAACTGAAGTTCGGAGGATAGAGCAGAGACTCACTTAACGAACTACTCAGTTGACTGTAACCGTTCATCGTCGGAATCTGCATTGATTGCATCGATTGCAACTGTGGTTGAAGCTGCAAAGTACAAACGTAGGAAAAAGAGAAAAAATCATAAGGAAAATATCTTAAAAAATAGAATATTTATTTCAAAGTTACTTACCGATTGACAATGGCTATAGGATAATTGTGGTTGCTGAAGACTCCAACCGCTGAAACGAAATATGAAATTAAATGAATAAATCACATTTTCTTACTGGAAATTAATATCGAGAAATTAATCGGTTATGTGAAATTTTGGAAAAATTGATTTGATTTTTTTTTGCATATTTTGATAGTGTATATCTTTAAAAATAACATACTGAAATTTCAAATAAATATTTCAAATAGTTTTAGAGTTACAACCTTCTAAAGAGTAGCCACTCAGGGATTAGAAAGCAATTATTTTATCTTTGAACGCGTTTTACTCAAAACTACATTTTTCACATTGGTTGCAGTTGTAACTTGAAGAAGAATCATCCGATCGCTTTGATTTTTTTTCTGCTTATTTCGTATATGTTTCTCTGTACAATGATTTAAACGTTTTTCGATTGTATAAAAAATGTAATTTTGGAAGGCCAAAAATCATCAAAATTTTTAGCAAAATTCGATTTTGTTTTTAAAGTCTGCCATTTTGTTAAATTTCAATTTTTTCTCAATTTTAAGTCATTGTATAAGTAATACCTTCTAGATTAACAGTATTTTTTTTTTTATTTCATCCACAGTGAAGGCCGGAATCACTGCAGCCGTTTAGGCCCTTTTTTTATACTGACTTGGGAAATAGCGAATAACTCGCTGAAAATTACTTTTTTTCATTTGAAAATTTTATTTAATATTCGTTAATTATGTATAAATATATCCTCTACATTTTAAAATATTTCATTCAGTAGTTTTCTTTAAAAAAATTTCTAAAAATCACCTTTTTTTTAGACGGTCACACTAGGTGTGCCCCTTAAGAAAGAAACGAACGCGTGTTGAAATTATTAAGTTGTCCAAAAGAATCGTGCCGATTTTCACGGAAAATTGAAACACAACGCATTTAAGTGTTTTGGTTAATATATTTATTTATTAAATTATACAATATATAAAGTGTCATTCTGTTTAACAACCTTTATCCATCTTTAAGGGTAACTTAAATAATTCTGTCCTATCAAAACTTGATGACACCTATCGAAAATCGGCACGAACTTTCCGGACAACCTAAATCATTTCAAATATTATTGAATATAAAAATACCTCGTATCGTATCGCGCGTATGTTGTAGGTGCATAAGAAGATGGCGTATGAGCGAATAAATTTCTAGGACCAAGATGGACGTGCGTCGGCGAGAAATGATCACCGAAAATAGATTTTGGGTAAGGAGCATTTCTGTATGGACGTTTCATACGCCTGCGTCTTCTGTAATTACCATTTTCGAACATGTCCTCGAAACTTGGATCTAAATGAATGAAAAATGATTGATACTTGATCTATTAATTAAATTTGTAATCATGTTTAACACGTTCGTCGCCAAGTTATCGATATTTGGATGATGGGTTTTTGTTTTCGTGGAAAAATCATGGCCGAAACCATAAGCGACTTGTTCTTATTGTTCAAGTTAAATAGGATTATTAAATTGGTACTTTAAAAGGTATTTAATGAAACGAACATTGAAATATAAGTATCAAATATACGAAATATATATATATATATATAAAAGTATTATATATTTGATTAATTTGTATTTAGAATAAAAAAGATATTACATCGTGTTCTGACCTCGCGAGAAACTCGACCGAATAATCACTTATAAGCAAAGAACGTGTTAAAGAAAATAAATTAAGACAAATATGTTATTTCAATTAATAAGAAGGTATCATAGGAAATTTGGACATCAAAAAAAGAAGTAGAACTTAATTTTGATAAGTTGGATAAGTTCTACTTCTTTTGTTGATGTCCAAATTCCTTATGATACCTTCTTATTAAGAATTTTATTTTTGAACGCGAGAGAAACAACTAATTGAATATTATTTCAATGTTTTACATACCGAGTGTCCAAAAGTTTCCCTTCCTCTCGGCGCCACCCTCGCGTGGTATCTTGACGAAACATTCGTTTAATGATAAATTATGCCTAATAGAATTTTGCCATCCCTTCTTATTGTTCTGATAATACGGAAATTTGGAAGTGATGTAAGCATAAATTTCGCTAAGAGTCGCCCTCTTTTCAGCACTGTGTTGTATCGCCATGGCTATCAGAGCAACGTAACTGTAAGGTGGTTTGCTTGTTGCAGTTGAAACATTACTACCATTACTATTGTTATTACTACTCGTTGCAGTATTCGAACCAGCACTGTTGTCTGTGCCAGCAGTAGGCGTTGACGGTGCAGAGGGTGTCGAAGAATTACTATTAGTCGTTGAACTGTGAAGTCCTCCACTAGGTGAAGACACTTTATCTTCAAGATGATGATGCTGTTGCTGCTGTTGTTGTTGTTGCTGTTGCTGTTGTTGTTGGGACGGTGTTGTAGAGTGAATCGAAATTGTCGTATTAGAACTGTGCAAGCTATGGTGAGGATGATGAATACTCAAGGACGGATGATGAGAAGTTAGGCTTTTGTTTAAACCAGCAGATACGGAAGATTCCAGATCCTTCGAAGCATTGATCACGTAACCATTTTGTAGATCCGATATGAAATTACTCACTGTCAAATGGGAAAATGATTACTCTTTCTTTTTTTTCATTTATTATATTAATCATTATTTCATTCAATGATATATTTCACGTCGAATAAAATCAATCCTACCTAATTCCCTACCACCCACCCTGCCCCTCATACCCAACCCATTTAGGAGAAAAAGTCTTGTTCGTTCGATTTTTTGTTTTCAACGTGCCTTATACGTTCACTTCGTCATCTATTTTCCTTCCTTTTTCTTTCTCTCTCTCTCTCTCTCTCTCTCTCTCTCTCTCTCTCTCTCTCTCTCTCTTTCTATCACCATCTCTTTTTACCATGCCGGCGGCGTGTACGTGGGTTATTGGTGTCCAGTTTCATCCCGTTCCAGTTACACGTGCCTCACTCTACCGATATACTCGACACCGCGTACTACGTGCTCGTTTCTAACTAAGAAACTACGAATTTTCCGATTTCCCGTAATCCGGAAAATCCATTATTTTTCATCTCGTTCATTTTCGTTATAATATAAGAATTCGAATATGTATATTTTGTAGAAGAGAAAAAAAACAAATAATACATACGTTAGAAAATAAATGAACTATACAGATCGAATTTATTTGATATAAATGAAAAAACAATCGAACTAATGTAAGATATTAACCCTTTTGTTATTAAACCCCAGCATATATATATATATATATGTTACGATCAATGTATTACTAACAGGCATTATATAAAATGCCCAAAGGATTTTGGTCAATCTTTAAAATATACTTCAATGGAATATTTAGAGTATAAGAGGGGGAAAACAAAGTGATTTTAAGTAGAACACCTAAACTATTAACCGTGCTGATCTTTATAGTAACAGAATAATAGAATTTGTTATTAATTATTAATAATTAAATTCGTATCTTTTTCAATATTCATTCCTTCTGCCCATACAACGTGGAAGTATGGGAGAATTAAGTTTTTATAGTCGAATAGTTGAAAAAATGTGTACATATTACCTAGATAATCTGCACAATAATTGATTTCTGCACTTTAATGTTAACATATATACACGTAGGGATTTATTTATTAGAAAATGAAAGAATATTGGAGCATATAAGTCATTCGTATAACCATGATTCTTATTAGTCACGCTTCGAAGCATGCTCGAACGTTCCCCGGTTGCCTTTTATCGCTTCGTATATCGGATATCTCGTACTAAACATCAACTTGGTGCCCGCCTCGGATGTCAGAGACAAGTTCCGTTTAAACGGTCCAATTGTTCTTCGCTTATGCATACAGTAGTGTATATGTTAGAACGAGATTTCTTAGAATCTCGATCGAAGGAGAACGCAGAAAATTTACGTACCCTTTCTTCCTTCCTTTTTTTTTTTCTTTTTCTAAATATACTTATATATTTTTTTTCTTCGATTTATCGATCCATCGATCTCCGCTTTCAGGCTCGATATATTACTATATATATATCGATATATTATTTATATATATTATTTTCCTTTTTCCTATTATATAT